>NC_142739.1:26748759-26803759 GCF_051943395.1 Hippocampus bargibanti | reverse complement strand
TTTATTTATTTATTTATTTATTTATTTAGCAGTGATTGACAAAAGCGTTTTTTTTAAACCAAAGCGTCTCATGTAGTTTGAGCCCTAAATACTTTGCCATTGATTCCATCCTCTAACCAATCGATGCCATCAACATAACATTTCACCTATTTTTGAGTTTAGCCTATTGGCTAAGCTCTAGGACCTCGCATCTATCATAATTCGAACCTCAAGGTCCCCTCATCTATCATAAATCCATCCGTACTTCATTTGTGAAGAGGTCAGATGTTACTTTTTTATTTATTTTTTTGCAACAACCACTTAAGGAAATGTGAGTGCAAATGAAATGAAAGGATTGAATGAGAGAAGCTAAAGTGCTATTCGAACGGCAAAGTGAAGAGATGGGACAGAAGCGAGCGCTAATTCGCTCTCTGGCTCGCTCGCTGGGCTTTTGCGCCGCCCTCGAATTGGCGGCCGTGGTGGTTAAAGGTGAAACCTCAAAGGCCCAACGTAATCGCTTCCCTGGAGAAAAGTCACAATGCACAACGTTGGCCTTGAGCTCCCTGCCGTGCGCTGCCTCCACTACGAATTCTCAATCGGTTTTGCAACCTTGGAGATTTCTTCGCTTCTTTTGTCCGATTGTCCTTCCGCGCCATGTAAAGCGCGAATGGTACAGTTGCAAAAAAATGCAAGTCAACTCAGCCGCAAGACTGAAAAAAAAAGTATCACTGGCCTCATATAGTGGTTCCGCTTCTACATAGTTACCGTGTTTTCATACGAATTTTTCAAGTTCCGAAATATCTCAACAGGAAAATACTTCCTGTTATAAAAAAAAAAAAAAAAAATCAAGCTACGAAAAGTAGACATATGGTCTATGCTGATACTTACATTTCTGGTTTTCCTGAACGCAACATACTTTTAACTGTTCTCCCATTGGCTATCACTGAGCATCATCCTGACATCTCATTGGCTGAAAGGGATCTCGACCGTATGTGTTGATGTGTTCATAGATAAAAAGATAAATGTGTTTCTATGTCCTTCTCCAGTCCTTCACAGTGCTCAAGTCACGGAGTATTCCGATAAATTTTCGGAAATGTGTATCACCCAGAAAATATCAAACAATCGCTCAGAATTGTAATGTTTGCGTGTGACATTTTTGAAGAATTCATAAAAACCATAAAAAACTGGCAAAAAACACTTCTGAGAGAGAACATGGACTAAAGGAAAAAAAACGATGGGAACACAGCTAAAAGTGAAATAACCATTGATTGTTTTAAGGCTTTATTAAATTTGCTGTTTTTTTACATTATGTAAAACTTATTTATTGTGTAATAATAAAATTGTAACATGTATTTTCAGCATTTTAATGCATCTTTACGCTTGAGAACACACGTATGTCCGAATTTTGCTGCACTTAGAACGGATTAGGGCATATACATGGAAAATGCGTCTTGATTTACAATTTTTGTTTTGGTTAATAAATTTATTCCAGAACCAATGAATTTTATTTTAAACCGATTACATGTAAAATTACCACTTTTCAAGAGACCCCCATACGTCATGCCCTGTTGTAGCTTAATAATTATTCATATATAAGGTGCATCAGCGTATCAGGCGCACGGTCATCTTTTGAACTAAATCAAGGCTTTTGGGTGCACCTTATACACCGGAAAATATGGTAGTTGAAAGTCAAATGACCATTTATAATTGTAACACTTATTTGAGATATTTTAATGGATGTTTATGGTTTAGAACATATTTATGTCTAAATTTTGGAGCGCTTAGAACGGATTAGCGCATATACATGGAAAACGCGTCTTGACTTACAATTTTTTTTCATGAACAAATTTCTTCCAGAACCAATTAATTTCGGGAATAGAGGTACCACTGTACCTGCAAAATTACCACTTTTCAAGAGACCCCCGTACCTCTCCCCCGAAATTCAACCAGAAACCATTTTCAGCACTTTAGATGACTGAATAATTTGTCAAATTCACACCCACATTTAGACTCAGAAAGTTATGCAAAACTACACTGACCAATAATAATAACACAATATTATATTATACACAATATACACACTATTATTGTTAATAATAATATACAATAATGCACAATAATCAAATTGTAACACATATTTGAAATATTTTACTTCATGTTTATGCTTTAGAACACATTTATATCCGAATTTTTCAGCACTTAGAACGGATTAGGGCATATCCATGGAAAACGCATCTTCATTTACAATTTTTTTTGGTTAATAAATTTATTCCAGAACCAATGAATTTTATTTTTAAACCAATTACCTGTAAAATTACCACTTTTCAAGAGACCCCCATACCCCCATCCCGAAATACAACCAGAAACCATTTTCAGCACTGAACATGGCTGAATAATTTCTCAAATTCATACCCACATCTTTATACTCACCAAGTTATGCAAAAAATACAATGACCAATAATAATAATACACAATATTATATTCTACACAATATTATTAATAATACAACATAATCAAATTGTAACACATATTTGAGATATTTTACTGCATATTTATGCTTTAGAACACATTTATGTCTGAATTTTGCAGCACTTAGAACGGATTAGGGCATATCAATGGAAAACACGTCTTGACTTACAATTTTTTTTTTTGCTTAATAAATTTATTCCAGAACCAATGAATTTTATTTTTAAACCTGTAAAATGACCACTTTTCAAGAGACCCCACCCCACCCCATCCCGAAATACAACCAGAAACCATTTTCAGCACTTAGGATGACTAAATAATTTCTCAAATTCACACCCACATGTTTAGACTAACCAAGTTATGCAAAAAACACACTGACCAAGATGTCCTGGACAGAGTTTAGACTTTTCGTGTGGTCCGGAGTGACCCGCCTCGGTCCCTGAATCGCCGCGAGGGCTTTCGCCGTCACCCTAGATCCGAGATCAGTCTGCCGTCACGCCTGCTGTGAGCTTGAGCTGCGGGCCCTGCTGAGTAGTGAGAAATTAATTAAGAGTGAAACAGCAGCAGGAGGCAAAGATGGAGTGGAACGGGGGGGGGGGGGGGGGGGCTTATGGGAGCCTTCCAAAGCGCCTGCGGTAGCTAAAGGAGGGGGAGTAAGGAATAGGGGGTTAAGGGGTGGAGGGGGGGGGGGGGGTTCTCCTAAAGGATCAAGACAATTATTGCTATTATCATTGTCTAATGTGCATCTCTGTCTCCTCACTTGACTCGCTCTTTGATTGTCGCCCCCTTCCGGCCCCGTCTTTTGTACCCCGCCTTCTCCTCCTTTACTTCCCCAGAGCAAGGACGCTCTGTTTGCCTGGTGGCAGCCCACAGAAGAGGCCCTAATGAGATGTCTATCGCCTCCGTCTAGACTGGACTGCACCCCCCCGTAACCCCCCACAAGCACCAGTGCACCACCAGGCAATGTATTACACACTGTTCCCTGTCTCCAGCCCAAGGACTAGTAACTGAGTCTGCGTGTGTGTGTGTGTGCACATGCGTGTGTGTGGCATGACCAACATGTCTGGGAGGCAAGGGAGTTGCATTTGGCAATGGATTTGGGCATTTTTTTGATGTTTTTTTTTTTTTTTTTTGCTTGCTTGTTTGTGCGCATATGTTGACAGTGTGTGTTGGAAATGGGCACGATTAAGGGGTGGGCCGCCGGGTCGGCAACGCGTCACGGTGATGGATGCCCTGGCACGCACCCCCTTTCATCGTCCCTCATTCCAAAGTCTGATTGCCTATTGGAGCTCGAAAAAAAAAGGGGAAGGATAATGCCCTCTAAATCAAACTATCCTTGTTGTCAATGCCAAGCCTGTGGTCTCTTCCTGTGGGGATCCACCAGGGGGGACCAATACCAGGAGGTGGGGGGGGGGGGGGCTGCCGAGTCCTCTCCACTGGCAAAGGCAACGTTTCTCTCACTTTTTTTTTTTTTTTTTTTTGCGTTTGTGGTTCGAATATCATCTCCAGCCTTTTAGTGCATTTTGCATGTTGGATTGTATTGGATTAGCTTTATTAGCTTCACAGTGGAGAAACATTTCACAGCAGCAAAGTGAGGAAAGTAAGAGGAAAAAATTAAAGGAAGAAGTAGAAAAAGAAAATACAGTAGCTGCTGGAAAGTTAGCCACTCTCGCGGCGCCATTTTGAAGTCAGAAGAACAACAAAAAAACGAAATAATTGGCATCTATTAAGACTCATCACGCATTTTAACTTTCATTGGCACTACTAGCACCTGTTTACAAAACGGTTGTTTACTTTTTTATTAACTGATTCAAAAAAGAAAGACAAACTTGTATGTTTTTGTCGATTCGAAGCTAGCTAGCGTCGGAACAATGTTGCTGCCAAAGAGCTACAGTGGCTAGCTAAGTGTTAGCTCAAATGTTATGCTATCAAAGTGACAAAAAGAAGACAAAAACAAAGTTTCTAAGAGATTGTTAGCATTGGTTCTACTTTTATGCTAATTCGCGTAATGCTAACTTAAATTTCATTCGAAAACATATTCAGTTGAAAACATGGAATTTTGATAGCTTAGCATTGCAAACACCTGTTTACAAAACATTGTTTTACTCTTTTGTTAACTTATTCACACAAAAAAGACAAAATTGTATGGCAAGTTGTTTAGGAGCTAGCTAGCGTCGGCACAATGGTATGTCACATGTTGCTGTTGAAGAACTACAGTGGCTAGTGTTATGCTGTCCCAATGTTATGCTATCAAAGTGACATTTTCCCTGAGATTCGCTAACCACTGTTACAAAATAGTTTTGTTGTTATTAACACGCTCAGCACTCATACTAAAAAATAGACAAAAAGTGTATTACGGAGTTTATACGAGTGAGTTAGCATTGGCTCAACTTTTATGCTAAATCTCGTAATGCTAACTTCATTTTTTACTCGTTTTTGTGATGGGACGTAACCAAATATTCCTTGTTGTATTCCAAGTATTTATTTTTCTCATTGACTCTTACTTATGTGGTTCCTCCAGAATGTTCTGTACCTCCATTTTGTGTTAGAGGTCGCCTTCATTTCCTCAAAATGGACCACCCGTGTTTGTTGTTGTGTTTCAAGGTTGAAGTTTGTGTGTGATTGATTTTAAATATTCGACTACGCCTTATTTCGTTCTTGTTTTGTCATCTTTCTTTTGGGGACTGTGTTCCTAATGAAGTGTCTGCCGTTGGAAAAGTATCAGCCAGTTTGCTACACGTGAAAAGATGGAGCTTCTCTCACTCCACGGCGGCTTCGTCTTCGTATTGTGCATCTCTCATGGTAACCTGCAGCACACAGACGCACACACAAATGACTCTTTAATGAACTGCGTGTGTGTGTGTGTGTGTGTGTGTGTGTGTGTGTGTGTGTGTGTGTGTGTGTGTGTGTGTGTGTGTTTGGGGGTGGGTAGAAAGAGAGAGAGAGAAAGAAATGAAAGAGAGACAGCGGGCTCGTTAGCAGCCATGCTGAAAGTCTGCTCCACTTACTCGCTCGACTGGGGTGGGCGCTACCCCCCCCGCCTGTTTTTTCATTTTTTTTTTTTCATTCTGATTCGTTTGTGCATCACACCTCCTTGTCTCACTCACCTTTTCACCCATCGTCCCAGGTGACGCACTCCCCGAAGGTCACGTAAGCATAGACAAGGTGATTCGGCTTTTCGCTATGCCAAGCAAGGCCTCGCTGCCGCCCTAAAGAAATGAGCAGAAACAAAACAAAAGAAACAAAAGCTCGCTTTCTCATTGAAATTACGTATTAGCCACTGAATGACCGAATCAACTCAAATAAAGTTACTTTCACGCTCAGCAATATATGGCCCGGGGGCCATTTGTGGGCCGTCGTCTGATTTTAAGCCACCCACAGTTCATACAAAATAACAAACAAATAACTCAATAAATAACTAATAAATAAATAAATAATGATGTATAAACTGTCATTGAACGAACAAATTAACAACTTCACAAACTAACAAATTAAACCAAAAATGTAATACATAAATAAATGAGTCAATAAATATACATGTAAATACATGAGTGAATGAATAAACAAACAAATAAATAAACAAACAAGTAAATTCATAAAAAAAATGAAATAAATACATAAATACACCCATACACACATAAATGCATAAAGACATAAATAAATAAACAAACAATTAAATAAATAAAACAAATAAATTATTAAATAAATGGATAAATAAACGATTAAATAAATAAATAAACACGTGAAAATAAATCCATAAAAATAAATGAATACATAAATAAATAAATGTGTTAATATAAATAAATAAATAACTACATGCCTATAAATAAATAAATAAATATAAATATAAATATAAATATAAATATAAATATAAATATAAATATAAATAAATAAATAAATTACATGTTTTTCAGCTCTTTGAATACAAAAAAAATGTATGTACTGCTATGAAAATAATATGGATCAATGTGATGGATGTGCGTAGTTTGTGGTACAATCAAATGCCCTTTTTCATGCATCAATAAATTGATTTTTAAACGATTACATAAATGCACAAGCGAAAATAAATACATTATTCAATAAATGGATAAATAAACAAATAAATAAATAAACAAGTGAACATAAATCCATAAAAACAAACAAATACATAAATAAATAAATGTGTGAATATGAATAAATAAATAAATACATACATACATGAGGAATATAAACAAATGAATTAATAAATAAATTAATAAATAAATACCCAAATAAATAAATAAATAAATAAATAAATAAATAAATAAATAAATAAAAGGTTTTTCAGCTCTTTGAATAAAAAAAAAAATTATTTACTGCTATTAAAATAATATGTATCAATGTGATGGATGTCCGTAGTTTGTGATAAATCAAATGCCCTTTAAAAAAAAAATACTATTTTTAAGATGTAAAATATTTTTGATACTTTAAAAAAAATAATAATTGTGATTTTTATCAACCATTTCAGGTTAGTTCAGACCCCATCAGGCTTTGTCAGTGTGCCTTTTCCAGCATTCTCTGGAGAAAATATCCTTACCTCACTTCACCTCGCTGCCGTCGACGGGAAGTTTGAGAGGGTGGTCGTGCTGCGGAGGCGACTGTTAATAATCGGAGGCACTTTTTTTTGCCGTTATTTATGCGTGCCTGCGCCAGCGCGCGTCCCGCGGGAGATCGCAAACAGCTCTTATCCGCCGCCATCGAAGGCTGACGCTGCCATCAGCCACAAACTCATTAATTACTCTTCAGTATCAAGCCGTAATTAGAGACACCAATCAGGAGGAAGATGCACCCCCCACCCCTCACTCTCCTTACACCCCCCCAGCCCTATTAGCACTGTGCTGTGTGCAAAGTGATCTAAACTAAAGCTGAGATGTTTGGCAGGGGGGGAGGCGGGGATACGTTAGGGGGGAGACAAAGGATGGAGGGAAGAGCGGGGGAGGGGGGCGGGCACAGAGGTCATGTGAGAAAGAACATAAGAGGGAGGCGATGTCGACACCAAAGAGGAGCATTAATTTGACATTAATTGTGTCATCTTGTGCTTTATTGAACCCCCCCTCGCAACCCCCTACACCCTCCTCCCTCTACACCCACGCAAACACCTCTCATCCTTCCTGAGTGGCTCAAGAGATGAGCAAAAATCTGATTAGACGTGCCTCGGGGTGGGTGGGGTCGGAATGGGGGAAGGAGGGGGGGAGGCACGGTGATGAGGGTGACACAGGGACAAGATTATGTGGAGGTGAGAGGGTTTCCGAAGGACGCCATCTTTGTCATTGAGTCTGGACGTGAATGTGATGATGTCATCGCCGGCGTCGTTGTCACACAAATGAGCTTTCCCCATTGAAATGAATGGAAAGGCCGTTAATCCGTTCTTGGAGACTGTGATTCGCGTCGTGGTCTATTTTAAGACAGTTTCAGGATACTCGCTCCATGTACACTCCGACCATTTATCGCACAGGTGTCAAAGTCAAGGCCCGCGGGCCAAATCCGGCCCGCCACATCATTTTTTTCGGCCCGCAAAAGCAAATCAAACTTGTTAAATTCCATGATGATTGCTAAAATCTGAGCCAAAATTTCACATTTTTGGATGTCAACCACAATAAAAGTCATTATTCTTGACTTCAGATTTGAAAACGAGTTATTCATTAATTTGCTGTGTGCTCTATATGTAATATTTGAAGGGATTTAAACATTATAATGGGTTCCTCAAATTCATAACGGCCCTCGAGAGGAAACCATAACTACAATGTGGCCCGCGGCAAAAAATGACTTTGACACCCCTGATTTATCGGAAGCCGTTTTTAGTCTGAAAAAAAACAAAGCCATTTTTAGACCTAAAAAAAACAAGCTCTGTTCATTGATGATTTTTTTTCTGGTTGGCGACCAACAGGTGGCACTGTCGGGCCGCGCCTTCAGTTGCACTGGCGTTAGTCGTTTTAATCAGTGGCAGTTAAAAGGACTCCCGCCATTGTTTGTTTGTTGACAGAGTGCACTCTGTCAGGTTTGTTTCCTCTTATATTTTTACTCATGGTTTTGTTTGATACTTTGGACTTTTTTTGTTCTGATGACTTTGAATTTTTAGAATGTGTTCCTTGCTGCCTTTGTTTTAATACAATTTGTCAAATACACCCTTCTCCTCCCTCCTGAATGCTTTTTTGGGGTCCCACCACCAGCACCACCTGGAAAATCATGACCATTTTAGACCATATGTAGTGAGGACATTTATGACAAGTGAGGACTTACAAGTTTTTCATTTTAAAGGCTTCTACCGAATCTATACTGTATATGCATCTCTCAAAGCTGCCCACCCGCAGAAAAACTTATCCTGTGACTGTAAAGTGTCCATGAAAGTTTTGAAAAGTGCTTATAAATGAAATGTATTATTATTAGATGTTGTGGGTGTCCCTCTTGAAGTGTCCGGTGTGCGTTTTGTCGCGTTCATTTTGTCATGTTGCATCACGGCAGGTTGGGATCCAAACTCTTCAGGGTTCTTCGGCTAACCTCCCGCATGAACCACAGCACTAAAAACCACCGTCGTGAAAATCGTCTTTGGCGGTCATTCAGGAACGCCGGTGCGCACGTTGACTTGTGTTTATGTGTGTGTGTGCACGTGCGTGATTACGTCTACTTTTCTGACCAAATATAGACGCTGCCATCAGGCCGCCATCTGCAGCAGATTATTGGACTTGTGCGAGGTACCTGGCACCCATTTGGACAAATGCTTGTCTGAACACACACACACACATACACACGCATACACACACACGCACACACACCCCATACACACACACACACCCACACACACACACACACACACACACACACACACACACACACACACACGCATACACACACACACACACTCATATACTCATTTTGGCTATATTCAAAGTTATAAAGCAATTTTGTGATACTCTTCGCATTTGTGAGATTGTGTTTTTCCAAAATAGTTGATAAATTAGCTATCAATACCATTTTAATAATAATAATAATAATACATTTCATTTATTAGCGCATTTCAAAACTCTCATGGTCACTTTACAGTAACGGGATACATTTTTCTGTTGGTGAGCAGCGGCAGCCACACGTGCCAGCGTTCACATAACCCGGAAGTAACTCAAATAGATAGAAAGCTAGCTAGCTAATAGAGAGCTAGCCAGCGAGCTAATAGCTAGCTAATAGATAACTAACAGATAGCAAATAGATAGCTAGGTAGATCGTTTGATAGCTAGCTGGACTGTCATAATTTATGATGTAACAGGAACCCTTACCATGAATTGTTTACACTCTTATAATTTAACACACAATTTAATACCCCATAATCTTTGTTGTTGGGGTTTTAGGAAAGTTGTGCTTTTAAATTGCCATTTTAGATCCAAACCTACAAGCCCATTTTTGCAAAATACTTTCCCAACGTATTTGCATTTTTCGGGTTGATATGCCAGCTTATTGGCAGGCGTTACTTTGCGCTAGATGTTAGCATAAAGCTAGCTGCGCTCCCTGTCTTCATGCCATCGGGATGAAGACTCGCTCCTGTGTCGTTACTGACGCACTTCCAAGTGATTGACAGCTCTTTTAATACACGCACTCCACAACAACTCTTGTTATTAATGTTTGTCCATACCGGCCTTTGTTTACGTTGACGCGACGGAATTTAAGCCTTTCCAAGGTAATGCAAAGTCTCTTCCCAGGTGGACTTGACGGGGCGGCATTAATAACTTAAATGGCGTCAGTCGCGTCCGCCAGGACAAAACGTAGCACTGACATCGGGCTAATTGATTGGGCCTTTTGCGGCTGATTTTAAAAGACCCTCAAGGTTTGTGTGATGACCCTTTTTTCACCGTCAGCTCTTTGAATACAGAAAAACTAAACTAAACAAACATAATCCACTTCAAAAAGTGTGAATCTTGTGCGAAGGTTTTCGACAAAAGATACTTATCGGCTGTAGCCCCAAAGTCTGCCCTGTAGGCTTCACTTCATCCGTCACGGATGAGCGTAAAAGAATGCCCGATGGACCTCCCAAGCTCTCTTCAAGGACACGGTCTCTCAATCCGCTAGCGGTTAGCGCTTAGCTGGCGTCCCTAGCCGGCCTTTAGCTCCGAGGGCGGTCTGAAAGCATCTACCGCGGAGGAGGAAGGACCTGCTCTCAGATGCTTGAGTGGATGAGTAATAACTTGCTAATGCTGTTCTCACTCTCACTCTCGCTCTCTGCGATAATGAGGAACAGAAGAGCAGACCATCCCCGAGGCGCAGCACCTGGACCGAGTGGACTGGCTAGCTAGCTTCTCCCCGCATATCTCCCAGGAGAGCCTGACTCTGGATCCATGCCAGGTTCCAAAGTGGACCTCCTTGAGCCCCACAGAGAATAGATGGAGCGTCTTGGGAAAGTTTTTGCTCATCAAAAAAAATAACATTGCCAGCTCCTCATTTCTTTCCCTGTGGGAGGTCATTGCAGAGTGGATTCAGTAGCCCCTTTTATATCGCCTGAAGGGCTTCTTAAAATTTCGAAGGGAAATTTGACTATGTATCGCACAGGTCAAAATCAACGCCCAGCCCGCCAGGTCATTTTATATGGCCCACGAAAGCAAATTGTGTGTGTCAACATGCTAAAATCTCTATTGAACTGTCGAATCGTCATGTGTAATGTATGACCTTGACATGTTGCTATCCTGTTGACGCTTAACTTGAACAATAATGGAACAAACTATGATAATCGAGTGGACGGATGTCAGAGATATGACAGTCAGACACTGTGGACGAAGACTCTGAAACAGAAAGATTGTCCCTACTGCCGGCAGGAAACGCAGTCATCCATGACATACGCCTGAATTCTGCGGCCCTCTGCCAAGCTATTTATTGAGAGTGCAGGCAAATTAAAGTGATACATCAGTAAAACATAGTTTTCTTGATTATAATACCACACCTCTGGACGTTCTGAGCACCAACAGCTGTAAGCAATAAAACATTGTGTTTTCCATGAACTGATAAATTTGTAACCTGGCTAATGACCTCTTCCTGTGAAGTCCTAAATTACTCCTGTGATAAGGAGTTTCCCAAGTCCTAAATTCTGTGAAGCTGACAGTTTAACGTGCTGTGTCTGTTGACCTGATTGACCCCAGGTTGTCTGTGCTTCAATTGTGTATTGAGTCACAAGTGTTGACTAAGCAT
The DNA here is from genome assembly GCF_051943395.1 of Hippocampus bargibanti. Classification (NCBI taxonomy): domain Eukaryota; kingdom Metazoa; phylum Chordata; class Actinopteri; order Syngnathiformes; family Syngnathidae; genus Hippocampus; species Hippocampus bargibanti. The sequence goes on along the minus strand of NC_142739.1, from coordinate 26,792,131 downwards.
ATAACAGCATGAAACTTTAAATATGAAAACTTTTTTCTTTTCCATCAAACTGATTTCAAAGCTCGTCATCTATTGATTTGTTGAGTGCAAGTCTTCAAATTGTGTCTGGTTATAACGGCGTAACATCAAATTGGCTCACGACTAGAATTAGTTTGAAACCCCTGATGTATAGTACAACCATGTACGGGAAGGCGTTTCTTGCCAGAAAAAAAACTACCATGTTTAGTAAGGCGTTTTTGGCCGCCAAAAAAACGAACATGTGTAGTAAGGCGTTTTTTGACCAAAAAATGACCATGTATAGTAAGGCGTTTTTGGACGAAAAAAACAACCATGTATAGTAAGGCGTTTTTGACCCAAAAAAAACGACCATGTATAGTAAGGCGTTTTTGGACGAAAGAAACAACCATGTATAGTAAGGTGTTTTTTTACCAAAAAACGACCATGTATAGTAAGGCGTTTTTGACCAAAAAACGACCATGTATAGTCAGGCGTTTTTGGATGAAAAAAACGACCATGTATAGTAAGGCGTTTTTAGCCGAAAAAAAAACGACCATGTATAGTAAGGCGTTTTTGGACGAAAAAAACGACCATGTATAGTAAGGCGTTTTTGGACGAAAAAAATGACCATGTATAGTAAGGCGTTTTTAGCCGAAAAAAAACGACCATGTATAGTAAGGTGTTTTTGGACGAAAAAAATGACCATGTATAGTAAGGCGTTTTTTGACCCAAAAATGACCATGTATAGTAAGGCGTTTTTGCACGAAAAAAAACGACCAAGTATAGTAAGGCGTTTTTGGACGAAAAAAATGACCATGTATAGTAAGGCGTTTTTGGATGAAAAAAACGACCATGTATAGTAAGGCGTTTTTTGACCAAAAAATGACCATGTATAGTAAGGCGTTTTTTGACCAAAAAATGACCATGTATAGTAAGGCGTTTTTTGACCAAAAAATGACCATGTATAGTAAGGCGTTTTTGGACGAAAAAAACAACCATGTATAGTAAGGCGTTTTTAGCGCAAAAAAACGACCATGTATAGTAAGGCGTTTTTGACCCAAAAAAAAACGACCATGTATAGTAAGGTGTTTTTGGACGAAAGAAACAACCATGTATAGTAAGGTGTTTTTTTTTACCAAAAAAAGGCGTTTTTGACCAAAAAACGACCATGTATAGTCAGGCGTTTTTGGATGAAAAAAACGACCATGTATAGTAAGGCGTTTTTAGCCGAAAAAAAACGACCATGTATAGTAAGGCGTTTTTGGACGAAAAAAACGACCATGTATAGTAAGGCGTTTTTGGACGAAAAAAATGACCATGTATAGTAAGGCGTTTTTGACCAAAAAATGACCATGTATAGTAAGGCGTTTTTAGCCGAAAAAAAACGACCATGTATAGTAAGGTGTTTTTGGATGAAAAAAATGACCATGTATAGTAAGGCGTTTTTGCACGAAAAAAAACGACCAAGTATAGTAAGGCGTTTTTGGACGAAAAAAATGACCATGTATAGTAAGGCGTTTTTGGATGAAAAAAACGACCATGTATAGTAAGGCGTTTTTTGACCAAAAAATGACCATGTATAGTAAGGCGTTTTTTGACCAAAAAATGACCATGTATAGTAAGGCGTTTTTGGACGAAAAAAACAACCATGTATAGTAAGGCGTTTTTAGCGCAAAAAAAACGACCATGTATAGTAAGGCGTTTTTGACCCAAAAAAAAACGACCATGTATAGTAAGGCGTTTTTGGACGAAAGAAATAACCATGTATAGTAAGGTGTTTTTTTACCAAAAAACGACCATGTATAGTAAGGCGTTTTTGACCAAAAAACGACCATGTATAGTCAGGCGTTTTTGGATGAAAAAAACGACCATGTATAATAAGGCGTTTTTAGCCGAAAAAAACGACCATGTATAGTAAGGCGTTTTTGGACGAAAAAAACGACCATGTATAGTAAGGCGTTTTTGGACGAAAAAAATGACCATGTATAGTAAGGCGTTTTTGACCAAAAAATGACCATGTATAGTAAGGCGTTTTTAGCTGAAAAAAAACGACCATGTATAGTAAGGTGTTTTTGGACGAAAAAAATGACCATGTATAGTAAGGCGTTTTTTGACCCAAAAATGACCATGTATAGTAAGGCGTTTTTGCACGAAAAAAAACGACCAAGTATAGTAAGGCGTTTTTGGATGGAAAAAAACGACCATGTATAGTAAGGCGTTTTTGACCAAAAAACAACCATGTATAGTAAGGCGTTTTTGACCCAAAAAAAACGACCATGTATAGTAAGGCGTTTTTGGACGAAAGAAACAACCATGTATAGTAAGGTGTTTTTTTACCAAAAAACGACCATGTATAGTAAGGCGTTTTTGACCAAAAAACGACCATGTATAGTCAGGCGTTTTTGGATGAAAAAAACGACCATGTATAGTAAGGCGTTTTTAGCCGAAAATAAACGACCATGTATCGTAAGGCGTTTTTGGACGAAAAAAACGACCATGTATAGTAAGGCGTTTTTGGACGAAAAAAATGACCATGTATAGTAAGGCGTTTTTGACCAAAAAATGACCATGTATAGTAAGGCGTTTTTAGCCGAAAAAAAACGACCATGTATAGTAAGGTGTTTTTGGACGAAAAAAATGACCATGTATAGTAAGGCGTTTTTTGACCCAAAAATGACCATGTATAGTAAGGCGTTTTTGCACGAAAAAAAACGACCAAGTATAGTAAGGCGTTTTTGGACGAAAAAAATGACCATGTATAGTAAGGCGTTTTTGGATGAAAAAAACGACCATGTATAGTAAGGCGTTTTTTGACCAAAAAATGACCATGTATAGTAAGGCGTTTTTTGACCAAAAAATGACCATGTATAGTAAGGCGTTTTTGACCAAAAAATGACCATGTATAGTAAGGCGTTTTTGGACGAAAAAAACAACCATGTATAGTAAGGCGTTTTTAGCGCAAAAAAACGACCATGTATAGTAAGGCGTTTTTGACCGAAAAAAAAAACGACCATGTATAGTAAGGTGTTTTTGGACGAAAGAAACAACCATGTATAGTAAGGTGTTTTTTTTTACCAAAAAACGACCATGTATAGTAAGGCGTTTTTGACCAAAAAACGACCATGTATAGTCAGGCGTTTTTGGATGAAAAAAACGACCATGTATAGTAAGGCGTTTTTAGCCGAAAAAAAACGACCATGTATAGTAAGGCGTTTTTGGACGAAAAAAACGACCATGTATAGTAAGGCGTTTTTGGACGAAAAAAATGACCATGTATAGTAAGGCGTTTTTAGCCGAAAAAAAACCAACCATGTTTAAAAAAAACAATCAAGTTCAATCCTTGTTCGCTCAGACCATGTCTCTTCTTTCTGAAGCTGCTATTTCTAGTTAGCTTTATTTCAGGATGAACATAAAACATCCACTGTCATTGTCGGTCTGGCATGGACCAGGGGTATTGTAATGTATTCCCTAGCCAGAGGTTCAGTGTTCGATTCCTTGTGCATTTACCTTTGTCTTGTATTTCTTTAACCAACATGTAAAGTCGGGCTGATTTGCGGAAAGACCTAAGACTAACCCCTACTCCCAAGTGGTAGAATAGCTCACCCCCTGATTGGTAGTGTGGCACTCCGGAGATTCTGGGTTCAATCCCAGCTGCTTGCAGCAATGAGCTATAAACAGTATTGTTTTAACCACACTGACTTATTTGAGGAAAAGCACAAAACAAACACGAGGAACTTAGTGGTTGCTCAGCTCACTCCAAAACTGTCGGATTGCCAAACCAGAGATTGGGTGTTCAAACCCTGGTCATAGCAACTTCGTGTTTAGATTTTGAACCGAAAAATAGGAAGGCGTTTTTAGACTGAAGAAAAACAGCATCTATCGTTAGGCGTTTTTGACCAAAAAAAAACAACCATATATGCCATGTAAGGCGTTTTTGGACGTAAAGAACGACCATATATAGTAAGGCATTATTGACCATGTTTTTGGACGAAAAAAATTACCATGTAAGGTGTTTTTAGCCGAAAAAAACGACCATGTATAGTAAGGCATTTTTGACCAAAAAACGACCATGTATAGTCAGGCGTTTTTGGATGAAAAAAACGACCATGTATAGTAAGGCGTTTTTAGCCGAAAAAAAACGACCATGTATAGTAAGGCGTTTTTGGACGAAAAAAACGACCATGTATAGTAAGGCGTTTTTGGACGAAAAAAATGACCATGTATAGTACGGCGTTTTTGACCAAAAAATGACCATGTATAGTAAGGCGTTTTTAGCCGAAAAAAAACGACCATGCATAGTAAGGTGTTTTTTGGATGAAAAAAATGACCATGTATAGTAAGGCGTTTTTGCACGAAAAAAAACGACCAAGTATAGTAAGGCGTTTTTGGACGAAAAAAATGACCATGTATAGTAAGGCGTTTTTGGTGAAAAAAACGACCATGTATAGTAAGGCGTTTTTTGACCAAAAAATGACCATGTATAGTAAGGCGTTTTTTGACCAAAAAATGACCATGTATAGTAAGGCGTTTTTGGACGAAAAAAACAACCATGTATAGTAAGGCGTTTTTAGCGCAAAAAAACGACCATGTATAGTAAGGCGTTTTTGACCCAAAAAAAAACGACCATGTATAGTAAGGCGTTTTTGGACGAAAGAAACAACCATGTATAGTAAGGTGTTTTTTTACCAAAAAACGACCATGTATAGTAAGGCGTTTTTGACCAAAAAACGACCATGTATAGTCAGGCGTTTTTGGATGAAAAAAACGACCATGTATAGTAAGGCGTTTTTAGCCGAAAAAAACCGACCATGTATAGTAAGGCGTTTTTGGACGAAAAAAATGACCATGTATAGTACGGCGTTTTTGACCAAAAAATGACCATGTATAGTAAGGCGTTTTTAGCCGAAAAAAAACGACCATGTATAGTAAGGTGTTTTTGGATGAAAAAAATGACCATGTATAGTAAGGCGTTTTTGCACGAAAAAAAACGACCATGTATAGTAAGGCGTTTTTGGACGAAAAAAATGACCATGTATAGTAAGGCGTTTTTGGATGAAAAAAACGACCATGTATAGTAAGGCGTTTTTTGACCAAAAAATGACCATGTATAGTAAGGCGTTTTTTGACCAAAAAATGACCATGTATAGTAAGGCGTTTTTGGACGAAAAAAACAACCATGTATAGTAAGGCGTTTTTAGCGCAAAAAAACGACCATGTATAGTAAGGCGTTTTTGACCCAAAAAAAAACGACCATGTATAGTAAGGCGTTTTTGGACGAAAGAAACAACCATGTATAGTAAGGTGTTTTTTTACCAAAAAAACGACCATGTATAGTAAGGCGTTTTTTGACCAAAAAACGACCATGTATAGTCAGGCGTTTTTGGATGAAAAAAACGACCATGTATAGTAAGGCGTTTTTAGCCGAAAAAAACGACCATGTATAGTAAGGCGTTTTTGGACGAAAAAAAAACGACCATGTATAGTAAGGCGTTTTTGGACGAAAAAAATGACCATGTATAGTAAGGCGTTTTTGACCAAAAAATGACCATGTATAGTAAGGCGTTTTTAGCTGAAAAAAAACGACCAAGTATAGTAAGGCGTTTTTGGATGGAAAAAAACGACCATGTATAGTAAGGCGTTTTTGACCAAAAAACAACCATGTATAGTAAGGCGTTTTTGACCCAAAAAAAAACGACCATGTATAGTAAGGCGTTTTTGGACGAAAGAAACAACCATGTATAGTAAGGGTTTTTTTTACCAAAAAACGACCATGTATAGTAAGGCGTTTTTGACCAAAAAACGACCATGTATAGTCAGGCGTTTTTGGATGAAAAAAACGACCATGTATAGTAAGGCGTTTTTAGCCGAAAAAAAAACGACCATGTATAGTAAGGCGTTTTTGGACGAAAAAAACGACCATGTATAGTAAGGCGTTTTTGGACGAAAAAAATGACCATGTATAGTAAGGCGTTTTTGACCAAAAAATGACCATGTATAGTAAGGCGTTTTTAGCCGAAAAAAAACGACCATGTATAGTAAGGTGTTTTTGGACGAAAAAAATGACCATGTATAGTAAGGCGTTTTTTGACCCAAAAATGACCATGTATAGTAAGGCGTTTTTGCACGAAAAAAAACGACCAAGTATAGTAAGGCGTTTTTGGACGAAAAAAATGACCATGTATAGTAAGGCGTTTTTGGATGAAAAAAACGACCATGTATAGTAAGGCGTTTTTTGACCAAAAAATGACCATGTATAGTAAGGCGTTTTTTGACCAAAAAATGACCATGTATAGTAAGGCGTTTTTTGACCAAAAAATGACCATGTAGAGTAAGGCGTTTTTGGACGAAAAAAACAACCATGTATAGTAAAGCGTTTTTAGCGCAAAAAAACGACCATGTATAGTAAGGCGTTTTTGACCCAAAAAAAAAACGACCATGTATAGTAAGGTGTTTTTGGACGAAAGAAACAACCATGTATAGTAAGGTGTTTTTTTTACCAAAAAACGACCATGTATAGTAAGGCGTTTTTGACCAAAAAACTACCATGTATAGTCAGGCGTTTTTGGATGAAAAAAACGACCATGTATAGTAAGGCGTTTTTAGCCGAAAAAAAAAACGACCATGTATAGTAAGGCGTTTTTGGACGAAAAAAACGACCATGTATAGTAAGGCGTTTTTGGACGAAAAAAATGACCATGTATAGTAAGGCGTTTTTTGACCAAAAAATGACCATGTATAGTAAGGCGTTTTTAGCCGAAAAAAAACGACCATGTATAGTAAGGTGTTTTTGGATGAAAAAAATGACCATGTATAGTAAGGCGTTTTTTGACCCAAAAATGACCATGTATAGTAAGGCGTTTTTGCACGAAAAAAAAACGACCAAGTATAGTAAGGCGTTTTTGGACGAAAAAAATGACCATGTATAGTAAGGCGTTTTTGGATGAAAAAAACGACCATGTATAGTAAGGCGTTTTTTGACCAAAAAATGACCATGTATAGTAAGGCGTTTTTGGACGAAAAAAACAACCATGTATAGTAAGGCGTTTTTAGCGCAAAAAAACGACCATGTATAGTAAGGCGTTTTTGACCCAAAAAAAAACGACCATGTATAGTAAGGCGTTTTTGGACGAAAGAAATGACCATGTATAGTAAGGCGTTTTTTGACCCAAAAATGACCATGTATAGTAAGGCGTTTTTGCACGAAAAAAAACGACCAAGTATAGTAAGGCGTTTTTGGATGAAAAAAACGACCATGTATAGTAAGGCGTTTTTGACCAAAAAATGACCATGTATAGTAAGGCGTTTTTGACAAAAAAAAAACAACCATTTATAGTAAGGCGTCTTTGCACGAAAAAACGACAATGTATAGTACGCCGTTTTTGACCCCCCCCCCCCCCCCCCCCCCAAAAAAAAAAAAAAAAAAAAAAAAAAAAACGACCATGTATAGTAAGGCGTTTTTAGCCAGGAAAAAAAAACTCCCATTTATATTAAGGCTTTTTGGGACTGAAAAAAACACCATGTATAGTAAGGCGTTTTTGGACGAAAGAAACAACCATGTATAGTAAGGGGTTTTTTTTACCAAAAAACGACCATGTATAGTAAGGCGTTTTTGACCAAAAAACGACCATGTATAGTCAGGCGTTTTTGGATGAAAAAAAACGACCATGTATAGTAAGGCGTTTTTAGCCGAAAAAAAAACGACCATGTATAGTAAGGCGTTTTTGGACGAAAAAAACGACCATGTATAGTAAGGCGTTTTTGGACGAAAAAAATGACCATGTATAGTAAGGCGTTTTTGACCAAAAAATGACCATGTATAGTAAGGCGTTTTTAGCCGAAAAAAAACGACCATGTATAGTAAGGTGTTTTTGGACGAAAAAAATGACCATGTATAGTAAGGCGTTTTTTGACCCAAAAATGACCATGTATAGTAAGGCGTTTTTGCACGAAAAAAAACGACCAAGTATAGTAAGGCGTTTTTGGACGAAAAAAATGACCATGTATAGTAAGGCGTTTTTGGATGAAAAAAACGACCATGTATAGTAAGGCGTTTTTTGACCAAAAAATGACCATGTATAGTAAGGCGTTTTTTGACCAAAAAATGACCATGTATAGTAAGGCGTTTTTTGACCAAAAAATGACCATGTAGAGTAAGGCGTTTTTGGACGAAAAAAACAACCATGTATAGTAAAGCGTTTTTAGCGCAAAAAAACGACCATGTATAGTAAGGCGTTTTTGACCGAAAGAAACAACCATGTATAGTAAGGGGTTTTTTTTTTTTGTTTTTTTTTTGTTTTTTTTACAAGAAAACGACCATGATGTATAGTAAGGCGTTTTTTGACAAAAAAAAACGACCATGTATAGTAAGGTGTTTTTGGACGAAAAAAAACAACCATGTATAGTAAGGTGTTTTTTTTACCAAAAAACGACCATGTATAGTAAGGCGTTTTTGACCAAAAAACGACCATGTATAGTCAGGCGTTTTTGGATGAAAAAAACGACCATGTATAGTAAGGCGTTTTTAGCCGAAAAAAAACGACCATGTATAGTAAGGCGTTTTTGGACGAAAAAAACGACCATGTATAGTAAGGCGTTTTTGGACGAAAAAAAATGACCATGTATAGTAAGGCGTTTTTGACCAAAAAAATGACCATGTATAGTAAGGCGTTTTTAGCCGAAAAAAAAAAAAAAACGACCATGTATAGTAAGGTGTTTTTGGATGAAAAAAATGACCATGTATAGTAAGGCGTTTTTTGACGAAAAAAAACGACCATGTATAGTAAGGCGTTTTTGCACGAAAAAAAACGACCATGTATAGTAAGGCGTTTTTGGACGAAAAAAACGACCATGTATAGTAAGGCGTTTTTTGGATGACCAAAAAACGACCATGTATAGTAAGGCGTTTTTTGACCAAAAAATGACCATGTATAGTAAGGCGTTTTTGGACGAAAAAAAACAAACCATGTATAGTAAGGCGTTTTTAGCGCAAAAAAACGACCATGTATAGTAAGGCGTTTTTGACCAAAAAAAAAAACGACCATGTATAGTAAGGCGTTTTTGGACGAAAAGAAACAACCATGTATAGTAAGGTGTTTTTTTACCAAAAAACGACCATGTATAGTAAGGCGTTTTTGACCAAAAAACGACCATGTATAGTCAGGCGTTTTTTTGGATGAAAAAAACGACCATGTATAGTAAGGCGTTTTTAGCCGAAAAAAAAAAAAAAAAAAAAACGGACCATGTATAGTAAGGCGTTTTTGGAAAAAAAAAAAAAACGACCATGTATAGTAAGGCGTTTTTGGACGAAAAAAAAATGACCATGTATAGTAAGGCGTTTTTTTTTTTGACCAAAAAATGACCATGTGTATGTAAGGCGTTTTTAGCTGAAAAAAAACGACCATGTATAGTAAGGCGTTTTTGGACGAAAGAAATGACCATGTATAGTAAGGCGTTTTTTGACCCAAAAATGACCATGTATAGTAAGGCGTTTTTGCACGAAAAAAAACGACCAAGTATAGTAAGGCGTTTTTGGATGGAAAAAAACGACCATGTATAGTAAGGCGTTTTTGCACGAAGAAAAAAAACGACCATGTATAGTAAGGCGTTTTTTTTTTTGGACCCAAAAAAAACGACCATGTATAGTAAGGCGTTTTTTGGATTGAAAAAAACGACCATGTATAGTAAGGCGTTTTTTTGAACCAAAAAATGACCATGTATAGTAAGGCGTTTTTAGACTGAAGAAAAACGACCATCTATCGTTAGGCGTTTTTGACCAAAAAAAAACAACCATGTATAGTAAGGCGTTTTTGGCCGAAAAAAAACGACCATGTATAGTAAGGCGTTTTTGGACGAAAAAAACGACCATGTATAGTAAGGCGTTTTTAGACCAAAAAAAATGACCATGTATAGTAAGGCGTTTTTGACCCAAACCAAAAAAACGACCATGTATAGTAAGGCGTTTTTGGCCGAAAAAAACGACCATGTATAGTAAGGCGTTTTTGCACGAAAAAAAACGACCATGTATAGTAAGGCGTTTTTTGACCAAAAAACGACCATGTATAGTAAGGCGTTTTTGGACGAAAAAAAACGACCATGTGTATAGTAAGGCCCGAAAAAAATGACCATGTATAGTAAGGCGTTTTTGGACGAAAAAAAACGACCATGTATAGTAAGGCGTTTTTTGACCAAAAAATGACCATGTATAGTAAGGCGTTTTTTGACGAAAAAAATGACCATGTATAGTAAGGCGTTTTTTGACGAAGGAAAAAAAAACGACCATGTATAGTAAGGCGTTTTTGGACGAAAAAAAAACGACCATGTATAGTAAGGCGTTTTTGACCAAAAAAACGACCATGTATAGTAAGGCGTTTTTTGACGAAAAAAAAAACGACCATGTATAGTAAGGCGTTTTTGGACGGAAAAAAACGACATGTATAGTAAGGCGTTTTTTTTTGACCAAAAAACGACCATGTATAGTAAGGCGTTTTGGATGAAAAAAACGACCATGTATAGTAAGGCGTTTTTGGACCAAAAAAACGACCATGTATAGTAAGGCTGTTTTTGGACGAAAAAAAAACACCATGTATAGTAAGGCGTTTTTGACCAAAAAAACGATCATGTATATATACTAAGGCGTTTTGGGATGAAAAAAACGACCATGTATCGTAAGGCATTTTTAGCCGAAAAAAAACAATCAAGTTCAATCCTTGTTCGCTCAGACCATGTCTCTTCTTTCTGAAGCTGCTATTTCTAGTTAGCTTTATTTCAGGATGAACATAAAACATCCACTGTCATTGTCGGTCTGGCATGGACCAGGGTTATTGTAATGTATTCCCTAGCCAGAGGTTCAGTGTTCGATTCCTTGTGCATTTATCTTTGTCTTGTATTTTTGTAACCAACATGTAAAGTCGGGCTGATTTGCGGAAAGACCTAAGACTAACCCGTACTCCCAAATGGTAGAATAGCTCACCCCCTGATTGGTAGTGTGGCACTCCGGAGATTCTGGGTTCAATCCCAGCTGCTTGCAGCAATGAGCTATAAACAGTATTGTTTTAACCACACTGACTTATGTGAGGAAAAGCACAAAACAAACACAAGGAACTTAGTGGTTGCTCGGCTCAGTCCAAAACAGTCGGATTGCCAAACCAGAGATTGGGTGTTCAAACCCTGGTCATAGCAACTTAGTGTTTAGATTTTGAACAGAAAAATAGGAAGGCGTTTTTAGACTGAAGAAAAACAGCATCTATCGTTAGGCGTTTTTGACCAAAAAAAAACAACCATATATGCCATGTAAGGCGTTTTTGGACGTAAAGAACGACCATATATAGTAAGGCATTATTGACCATGTTTTTGGACGAAAAAAATTACCATGTAAGGTGTTTTTAGCCGAAAAAAACGACCATGTATAGTAAGGCATTTTTGACCAAAAAACGACCATGTATAGTAAGGCGTTTTTGGACGAAAAAAACGACCATGTATAGTAAGGCGTTTTTGGACGAAAAAAACGACCATGTATAGCAAGGCGTTTTTGGATGAAAAAAACGACCATGTATAGTAAGGCGTTTTTGGACGAAAAAAAAACGACCATGTATAGTAAGGCGTTTTTGGATGAAAAAAACGACCATGTATAGTAAGGCGTTTTTGGACGAAAAAAAACGACCATGTATAGTAAGGCGTTTTTGAGCAAAAAACGACCATGTATAGTAAGGCGTTTTTGGACGAAAAAAATGACCATGTATAGTAAGGCGTTTTTGACCAAAAAACGACCATGTATAGTAAGGCGTTTTTGGACGAAAAAAAACGACCATGTATAGTAAGACGTTTTTGACCAAAAAACGACCATGTATAGTAAGGCGTTTTTGGACGAAAAAAAACGACCATGTATAGTAAGGCGTTTTTGGACGAAAAAAAACGACCATGTATAGTAAGGCGTTTTTGACCAAAAAACGACCATGTATAGTAAGGCGTTTTTGGATGAAAAAAACGACCATGTATAGTAAGGCGTTTTTGACCAAAAAAACGACCATGTATAGTAAGCTGTTTTTGGACGAAAAAAATGACCATGTATAGTAAGGCGTTTTTGACCAAAAAAACGACCATGTATAGTAAGCTGTTTTTGGATGAAAAAAACGACCATGTATAGTATGGCGTTTTTGGACGAAAAAAACGACCATGTATAGTAAGGCGTTTTTTTTTTACCAAAAAACGACCATGTATAGTAAGGCGTTTTTGGATGAAAAAAACGACCATGTATAGTAAGGCGTTTTTAGCCGAAAAAAACGACCATGTATAGTAAGGTGTTTTTGGATGAAAAAACGACCATGTATAGTAAGGCGTTTTTGGACGAAAAAAAAACGACCATGTATAGTAAGGCGTTTTTGGACGAAAAAAACGACCATGTATAGTAAGGCGTTTTTGGACGAAAAAAACGACCATGTATAGTAAGGCGTTTTTGGACGAAAAAAAACGACCATGTATAGTAAGGCGTTTTTGGATGAAAAAAACGACCATGTATAGTAAGGCGTTTTTGGACGAAAAAAAACGACCATGTATAGTAAGGCGTTTTTGACCAAAAAACGACCATGTATAGTAAGGCGTTTTTGGACGAAAAAAATGACCATGTATAGTAAGGCGTTTTTGACCAAAAAAACGACCATGTATAGTAAGGCGTTTTTGGACGAAAAAAAACGACCATGTATAGTAAGGCGTTTTTGACCAAAAAACGACCATGTATAGTAAGGCGTTTTTGGACGAAAAAAAACGACCTTGTATAGTAAGGCGTTTTTGGATGAAAAAAACGAGCATGTATAGTAAGGCGTTTTTGACCAAAAAAACGACCATGTATAGTAAGCTGTTTTTGGACGAAAAAAATGACCATGTATAGTAAGGCGTTTTTGACCAAAAAAACGACCATGTATAGTGAGGCGTTTTTGACCAAAAAACGACCATGTATAGTAAGGTGTTTTTGACCAAAAAACGACCATGTATAGTAAGGCGTTTTTGGACGAAAAAAACGACCATGTATAGTAAGGCGTTTTTTTTTTACCAAAAAACGACCATGTATAGTAAGGCGTTTTTAGCCGAAAAAAACGACCATGTATAGTAAGGTGTTTTTGGATGAAAAAACGACCATGTACATAGTAAGGCGTTTTTTACCAAAAAACAACCATGTGTCGTAAGGCGTTTTTGGATGAAAAAAACGACCATGTATAGTAAGGCGTTTTTTTACCAAAAAACGACCATGTATAGTAAGGCGTTTTTGGATGAAAAAAACGACCATGTATAGGAAGGCGTTTTTAGCCGAAAAAAACGACCATGTATAGTAAGGCGTTTTTGGACGAAAAAAATTACCATGTATAGTAAGGCGTTTTTAGCCGAAAAAAACGACCATGTATAGTAAGGCGTTTTTGGATGAAAAAAATGACCATGTATAGTAAGGCGTTTTTGACCAAAAAACGACCATGTATAGTAAGGCGTTTTTAGCCGGAAAAAAACGACCATGTATAGTAAGGTGTTTTTGGACGAAAAAAATAACCATGTATAGTAAGGCGTTTTTGGACGAAAAAAATGACCATGTATAGTAAGGCGTTTTTTGACCAAAAAACAACCATGTATAGTAAGGTGTTTTTGGATGAAAAAAACGACCATGTATATAGTAAGGCGTTTTTTACCAAAAAACAACCATGTATAGTAAGGCGTTTTTTTACCAAAAAACGACCATGTATAGTAAGGCGTTTTTGGATGAAAAAAACGACCATGTATAGTAAGGTGTTTTTGACCAAAAAACGACCATGTATAGTAAGGCGTTTTTGGACGAAAAAAATGACCATGTATAGTAAGGTGTTTTTGGATGAAAAAAATAACCATGTATAGTAAGGCGTTTTTTGACCAAAAAACGTCCATGTATAGTAAGGCGTTTTTGGACGAAAAAAACGACCATGTATAGTAAGGCGTTTTTGGATGAAAAAAACGACCATGTATAGTAAGGCGTTTTTAGCCGAAAAAAAACGACCATGTATAGTAAGGCGTTTTTGGACGAAAAAAATGACCATGTATAGTAAGGTGTTTTTGACCAAAAAACGACCATGTATAGTAAGGCGTTTTTGGACGAAAAAAAAACGACCATGTATAGTAAGGCGTTTTTGGATGAAAAAAACGACCATGTATAGTAAGGCGTTTTTGGACGAAAAAAAACGACCATGTATAGTAAGGCGTTTTTGAGCAAAAAACGACCATGTATAGTAAGGCGTTTTTGGACGAAAAAAATGACCATGTATAGTAAGGCGTTTTTGACCAAAAAACGACCATGTATAGTAAGGCGTTTTTGGACGAAAAAAAACGACCATGTATAGTAAGGCGTTTTTGACCAAAAAACGACCATGTATAGTAAGGCGTTTTTGGACGAAAAAAAACGACCATGTATAGTAAGGCGTTTTTGACCAAAAAACGACCATGTATAGTAAGGCGTTTTTGGACGAAAAAAACGACCATGTATAGTAAGGCGTTTTTGGACGAAAAAAACGACCATGTATAGCAAGGCGTTTTTGGATGAAAAAAACGACCATGTATAGTAAGGCGTTTTTGGACGAAAAAAAAACGACCATGTATAGTAAGGCGTTTTTGGATGAAAAAAACGACCATGTATAGTAAGGCGTTTTTGGACGAAAAAAAACGACCATGTATAGTAAGGCGTTTTTGAGCAAAAAACGACCATGTATAGTAAGGCGTTTTTGGACGAAAAAAATGACCATGTATAGTAAGGCGTTTTTGACCAAAAAACGACCATGTATAGTAAGGCGTTTTTGGACGAAAAAAAACGACCATGTATAGTAAGGCGTTTTTGACCAAAAAACGACCATGTATAGTAAGGCGTTTTTGGACGAAAAAAAACGACCATGTATAGTAAGGCGTTTTTGACCAAAAAACGACCATGTATAGTAAGGCGTTTTTGGATGAAAAAAACGAGCATGTATAGCAAGGCGTTTTTGACCAAAAAAACGACCATGTATAGTAAGCTGTTTTTGGACGAAAAAAAATGACCATGTATAGTAAGGCGTTTTTGACCAAAAAAACGACCATGTATAGTAAGGCGTTTTTGGACGAAAAAAAACGACCATGTATAGTAAGGCGTTTTTGACCAAAAAACGACCATGTATAGTAAGGCGTTTTTGGATGAAAAAAACGAGCATGTATAGCAAGGCGTTTTTGACCAAAAAAACGACCATGTATAGTAAGCTGTTTTTGGACGAAAAAAATGACCATGTATAGTAAGGCGTTTTTGACCAAAAAAACGACCATGTATAGTAAGGCGTTTTTGACCAAAAAACGACCATGTATAGTAAGGCGTTTTTGGACGAAAAAAACGACCATGTATAGTAAGGCGTTTTTTTTTTTACCAAAAAACGACCATGTATAGTAAGGCGTTTTTGGATGAAAAAAACTACCATGTATAGTAAGGCGTTTTTAGCCGAAAAAAACGACCATGTATAGTAAGGCGTTTTTGAGCAAAAAACGACCATGTATAGTAAGGCGTTTTTGGACGAAAAAAATGACCATGTATAGTAAGGCGTTTTTGACCAAAAAACGACCATGTATAGTAAGGCGTTTTTGGACGAAAAAAAACGACCATGTATAGTAAGGCGTTTTTGACCAAAAAACGACCATGTATAGTAAGGCGTTTTTGGACGAAAAAAAACGACCATGTATAGTAAGGCGTTTTTGACCAAAAAACGACCATGTATAGTAAGGTGTTTTTGGATGAAAAAAACGAGCATGTATAGTAAGGCGTTTTTGACCAAAAAAACGACCATGTATAGTAAGCTGTTTTTGGACGAAAAAAATGACCATGTATAGTAAGGCGTTTTTGACCAAAAAAACGACCATGTATAGTAAGGCGTTTTTGACCAAAAAAAACGACCATGTATAGTAAGGTGTTTTTGACCAAAAAACGACCATGTATAGTAAGGCGTTTTTGGACGAAAAAAACGACCATGTATAGTAAGGCGTTTTTTTTTTACCAAAAAACGACCATGTATAGTAAGGCGTTTTTGGATGAAAAAAACGACCATGTATAGTAAGGTGTTTTTAGCCGAAAAAAACGACCATGTATAGTAAGGTGTTTTTGGATGAAAAAACGACCATGTACATAGTAAGGCGTTTTTTACCAAAAAACAACCATGTGTCGTAAGGCGTTTTTGGATGAAAAAAACGACCATGTATAGTAAGGCGTTTTTTTACCAAAAAACGACCATGTATAGTAAGGCGTTTTTGGATGAAAAAAACGACCATGTATAGGAAGGCGTTTTTAGCCGAAAAAAACGACCATGTATAGTAAGGCGTTTTTGGACGAAAAAAATTACCATGTATAGTAAGGCGTTTTTAGCCGAAAAAAACGACCATGTATAGTAAGGTGTTTTTGGACGAAAAAAATAACCATGTATAGTAAGGCGTTTTTGGACGAAAAAAATGACCATGTATAGTAAGGCGTTTTTTGACCAAAAAACAACCATGTATAGTAAGGTGTTTTTGGATGAAAAAACGACCATGTATATAGTAAGGCGTTTTTTACCAAAAAACAACCATGTATAGTAAGGCGTTTTTTTACCAAAAAACGACCATGTATCGTAAGGCGTTTTTGGATGAAAAAAACGACCATTTATAGTAAGGTGTTTTTGGACGAAAAAAAACGACCATGTATAGTAAGGCGTTTTTGACCAAAAAACGACCATGTATAGTAAGGCGTTTTTGGACGAAAAAAAACGACCATGTATAGTAAGGCGTTTTTGACCAAAAAACGACCATGTATAGTAAGGCGTTTTTGGATGAAAAAAACGAGCATGTATAGTAAGGCGTTTTTGACCAAAAAAACGACCATGTATAGTAAGCTGTTTTTGGACGAAAAAAATGACCATGTATAGTAAGGTGTTTTTGGATGAAAAAAATAACCATGTATAGTAAGGCGTTTTTTGACCAAAAAACGTCCATGTATAGTAAGGCGTTTTTGGACGAAAAAAACGACCATGTATAGTAAGGCGTTTTTGGATGAAAAAACGACCATGTATAGTAAGGCGTTTTTAGCCGAAAAAAAACGACCATGTATAGTAAGGCGTTTTTGGACGAAAAAAATGACCATGTATAGTAAGGTGTTTTTGACCAAAAAACGACCATGTATAGTAAGGCGTTTTTGGACGAAAAAAACGACCATGTATAGTAAGGCGTTTTTTTCCCAAAAAACAACCATGTATAGTAAGGCGTTTTTGGACGAAAAAAACGACCATGTATAGTAAGGCGTTTTTGACCAAAAACGACCATGTATAGTAAGGCGTTTTTGGATGAAAAAAAACGACCATGTATAGTAAGGCGTTTTTAGCCGAAAAAAACAACCATGTATAGTAAGGTGTTTTTGGATGAAAAAAATGACCATGTATAGTAAAGCGTCTTTAGCCGAAAAAAACGACCATGTATAGTAAGGCGTTTTTGGACGAAAAAAATGACCATGTATAGTAAGGCGTTTTTAGTCGAAAAAAAAACGACCATGTATAGTAAGGCGTTTTTTGACCAAAAAACAACCATGTATAGTAAGGTGTTTTTGGACGAAAAAAATGACCATGTATAGTAAGGCGTTTTTTTACCAAAAAACAACCATGTACAGTAAGGCGTTTTTGGACGAAAAAAACGAGCATGTATAGTAAGGCGTTTTTGACCAAAAAACGACCATGTATAGTAAGGCGTTTTTGGATGAAAAAAAAACGACCATGTATAGTAAGGCGTTTTTGGACGAAAAAAATGACCATGTATAGTAAGGCGTTTTTGACCAAAAGATGACCATGAGTAGTAAGGCGTTTTTGGACGAAAAACGACCATGTATAGTAAGGCGATTTTGGACGAAAAAAATGACCATGTATAGTAAGGCGTTTTTTTACCAAAAAACAACCATGTATAGTAAGGCGTTTTTGGACGAAAAAAACGACCATGTATAGTAAGGCGTTTTTTTTAACCAAAAAACGACCATGTATAGTAAGGCGTTTTTGGATGAAAAAAACGACCATGTATAGTAAGGCGTTTTTAGCCGAAAAAAACGACCATGTATAGTAAGGTGTTTTTGGACGAAAAAAATGACCATGTATAGTAAGGCGTTTTTGACCAAAAAAACAACCATGTATAGTAAGGCGTTTTTGGATGAAAAAACGACCATGTACATAGTAAGGCGTTTTTTACCAAAAAACAACCATGTATAGTAAGGCGTTTTTGGACGAAAAAAACGACCATGTATAGTAAGGCGTTTTTTTACCAAAAAACGACCATGTATAGTAAGGCGTTTTTGGATGAAAAAAACGACCGTGTATAGGAAGCCGTTTTTAGCCGAAAAAAACGACCATGTATAGTAAGGCGTTTTTGGACGAAAAAAATGACCATGTATAGTAAGGCGTTTTTAGCCGAAAAAAACGACCATGTATAGTAAGGCGTTTTTAGCCGAAAAAAACAACCATGTATAGTAAGGTGTTTTTGGATGAAAAAAATGACCATGTATAGTACGGCGTTTTTAGCCGGAAAAAAACGACCATGTATAGTAAGGCGTTTTTGGACGAAAAAAATGACCATGTATAGTAAGGCGTTTTTAGTCGAAAAAAACGACCATGTATAGTAAGGTGTTTTTGGACGAAAAAAATGACCATGTATAGTAAGGCGTTTTTTTACCAAAAAACGACCATGTACAGTAAGGCGTTTTTAGCCGAAAAAAAACGACCATGTATAGTAAGGTGTTTTTGGACGAAAAAAATGACCATGTATAGTAAGGCGTTTTTAGTCGAAAAAAACGACCATGTATAGTAAGGCGTTTTTGGACGAAAAAAATGACCATGTATAGTAAGGCGTTTTTGACCAAAAGATGACCATGTAAAGTAAGGCGTTTTTGGACGAAAAAAATTACCATGTATAGTAAGGCGTTTTTAGCCGAAAAAAACGACCATGTATAGTAAGGCGTTTTGGGACGAAAAAAATGACCATGTATAGTAAGGCGTTTTTGACCAAAAGACGACCATGTATAGTAAGGCATTTTTGGACGAAAAAAATGACCATGTATAGTAAGGCGTTTTTGACCAATAAACGACCATGTATGGTAAAGCGTTTTTGGACAAATAAAATGACCATGTATAGTAAAGCGTTTTTGGACGAAAAAAATGACCATGTATAGTAAGGCGTTTTTGGATGAAAAAAAACGACCATGTATAGTAAGGCGTTTTTGGACGAAAAAAATGACCATGTATAGTAAGGTGTTTTTTGACCAAAAAACGACCATGTATGGTAAGGCGATTTTGACCAAAAGACGACCATGTATAGTAAGGCGTTTTTGGACGAAAAAAATGACCATGTATAGTAAGGCGTTTTTAGCCGAAAAAAATGACCATGTATAGTAAGGCGTTTTTAGTCGAAAAAAACGACCATGTATAGTAAGGCGTTTTTGACCAAAAGACGACCATGTATAGTAAGGCGTTTTTGGACGAAAAAAATGACCATGTATAGTAAGGCGTTTTTGACCAATAAACGACCATGTATGGTAAAGCGTTTTTGGACAAATAAAATGACCATGTATAGTAAGGCGTTTTTGGACGAAAAAAATGACCATGCATCGTGAGGCGTTTTTAGCCGAAAAAAAAATGACCGTGTATAGTAAGGCGTTTTTGGACGAAAAAAATGACCATGTATAGTAAGGCGTTTTTGACCAAAAGACGACCATGTATAGTAAGGCGTTTTTGGACAAATAAAATGACCATGTATAGTAAGGGGCTTTTGGACGAAAAAAATGACCATGCATAGTAAGGCGTTTTTAGCCGAAAAAAACGACCATGTATAATAAGGCGTTTTTGACCAAAAAACGACCATGTATAGTAAGACATTTTTAGACGGAAAAAAAAACGACCATGTATAGTAAGGTGTTTTTGACCAATAAACGACCATGTATAGTAAGGCGTTTTTGGACACAAAAAAAAAAAGATCATGTATAGTAAGGCGTTTTCAGCCGAAAAAATAACAAGGTATAATAATGCGTTTTTAGCCGGGAAAAAAAAATGACCATGTATAGTAAGGCGTTTTTAGCCCCCAAAAAAAACCATGGCGTTTTCAGCCGAAAAAAACGACGATGTATAGCAATGCGTTTTTAGCGTGAAAAAATACAATGCACAGTAAGATGTTTTTGGTGAAAAAACAACCATGTATAATAAGTCTGTGTAAGCTCTCAGTCGTACAGGAGTGGTCCATCGATGAGAAGGTTTCTTCAGCCGTCACTTTAGTTCGCTGACGAAGTCTCTTGGATAGGAGGCGAAACGTCCGAAACCTTCACTTTTGTACAGATGACGGCTGAAGAAACCTTCTCAACCATGTATAATAAGGCGTTTTTAGCCGGAAAAAAACATGTATAGCAAGGCATTTTTAGCCCGAAAAAAAGACAATGTAAGGCATTTTTTGACGGAAAAAAAGACCATGTATACAGGTAGTATGGCGTTTTTGGCCAAAAATCATATATATAGTTGGGCGTTTTTGCCCTGTGAGTCCACAAAAATTACCATGTATAGTAAGGCGTTTTTAGCCGAAAAAAACGACCATGTATAGTAAGGCGTTTTTAGCCGAAAAAAACGACCATGTATAGTAAGGCGCCCTGTGAGTCCACAAAAAACAACCATGTATAATAAGGCGTTTTTAGCCGGAAAAAAACATGTATAGCAAGGCATTTTTAGCCCGAAAAAAAGACAATGTAAGGCATTTTTTGACGGAAAAAAAGACCATGTATACAGGTAGTATGGCGTTTTTGGCCAAAAATCATATATATAGTTGGGCGTTTTTGCCCTGTGAGTCCACACAGTGTGTGTGTATGTGTGTGTGTGCGTGTGTGTGTGTGTGTGTGGGGGGGGGGTTCGTAGGGGTTTCCCATGGGGCTTGGCGGTATGGCGCTGTAGTGCTGCACACTCCTCCCGTGAAAACACGTCCAGTGGGAGCAGGACAGCTGTGGCCAACCTATCCCCGCTTCGTGGGCCATAACGAGCCTCATGACACACACCTATTACGCCGACACTCACAATCTGGCGGCCTGTTTCGTGTATGTATGTGTGTGTGTGTGTGTGTGTGTGTGTGTGTGTGTGTGTGTGTGTGTGTGTGTGTGTGCGTGTGTGTGTGTGTGTGTGTGTGTGTGTGTGTGTCTCACATGCACAGTCACATATGCCCACACAGCGCTTTTCACACTCCGACTGAAAAAAAGCAAAAAACAAATGATGTCCCCAGACTGCCACAGGTCTGATTGTCATCCTCATGCAGGCGTTTCGTCTACATGGAAGCCAAGAGCCAAAAAGCTCCACATCAGGCCGGACCTCCACCAGGTCTTCTTCAGTCAGTTGACGCCCGGAAAAAGCGGTGACGACGTTTGTTAGTGTCTGAATATTATTGGCTGTCAATCTGGATTGGAGTCAGAGTCCACTTGATTTGACATGAATGCATAAATGGGGCAAAAAGGGATTCAACTCAAATCTGTTTTGATTGATAGATGGATGCTTGTTTTCGACTTTTGTAAAATATGACTAAATGGGATGTTTGAGTATTGTTTTAAAATATTGTTTCTGTAAAAATGAAAAAAATTATGGTTCTATAAATGGATAGCATCACTTTTGTTGGTATTTTGTTAAAAAATACATAAATAAAACTTTGACTGCAAAGTAACCTTGAGAATTTTGAAAGGAGCTTATAAATGAAATATATTATTATTATAAATAAAATCAATACATGAATACATAAATAAATACACATACATATCTATGCACACACACGCACGCGCGCACACACACACACACACACACACACACACATGCCCCCACACACAAATAAATAAATAAATACATACATACATAAATAAATAAATAAATAAATAAATACATGCATACATACATACATGCATAAATAATAAATATATACATGCATACATACATAAATAAATACATGCATACATACATACATACATACATGCATGCATGCATGCATACATGCATACATACATGCATACATACATACATACATACATACATACATACATACACACATACATGCATAAATAAATAAATAAATAAATGCATAAATAAATGCATGCATACATACATACATGCATGCATATACTGTACATGCATGTGCAGTATGTATGTACAGTATGCATATACTGTACATACATACTGTACATACATGCATACATAAATAAACATTATTGAAAATGCTTTGTAATTAAATTAAACATTTTTGTATTTTTTGGGGGGCATATTCTATCAGTAACGGCAAACACATGAGAGCGACTTTCTTTTAAATGCATTTATTTAACAGTCACCAGATGATGAGATACATTCTCTTGAAAAAAAGAAATAGACAACAAAACTGATATTCTTTTCAGGTTTCTTTTTTTAAAAACTATTTTACAATATTCTTAATATATAGATTTTGTACAAAATAAATGTAAGTAAAACGGGAGGGGAGGAAGGGAGGGGGGGTTGACATCTTAAAAAATAAGAGCGGGGGCTGGGGTGAGGGTCATACAGGTGTTGACTGAAACAACGACCACATTTTAGGATTCGACAAAGACCAAATCTCATTTCATAAATAAATATCGGAAAAATTAGACATCACGTATAGCTTTCTTTTTCGGATAGAAGAAGTGTGTCGCTTGCGTATGGCGTCGCCCCCCCTCTCCTCCCCTTACCCCAACTGGTACGTCGATTGGAACCAGTGCGACGGAAAAGCCCTGCAATTGGAGTTTTCCCCCTCACCTAATGGTCTGATAGTCTCTGCCATGTTTTGACCTTTGGCTCAAACAATCCCCCCACTTTGCCCCATCCCACCTTTTGCAAGCCCAAAGCATGGGGGGGTTTCCTTGGAGGAGCCAGAGTAGAAGAAGAAGACATGAAAAAAGAAGGGTGTCCTCTCTATGACTCCTTCAAGGCCAATGAGGAGACCCCCCCCTTTGCCACCACTCTTTATTCCTCACCACATCCCCACGTACTCTACCCACCACCCACCCCCACACTCACAAAACACAGGGACAATCGAGCAAAAGCACAGATGTGGGCGGGCGACCCACCGGAGTCTGGGAAGAAGGTCAAATTTGCAACAACTACCGACATTCATTTCACCGACAAAGAGTTTCCTCACCGCTAATACGTTAGCGTTGTTGGTCCTTAGAATTTGCAACGACACAACAACATCTACACAATAAACACACAGGAAAATAAATAAAATGGGGGGGGCGAGGGAGGGAGAGGGTGAGATGTATGTGATTGGTTTTGCGGGGTTTTCACCAACCTGAGCCCCCTTTCACAGCGGCTCCCCAAACTCCTTCCCGTCTTCCTGTCCTGCGCCGAAGGTACCGAGCAATGCGGAATGGGAATGGGCTTCTGACGCCGTTACTGACCAAACGGTGATTTGACGGGAGGGCCGTGTGAAAGGGGGCGGTGAGGAAAAGTCATGACCAAGATACCAACTCGGGGCGTTGCCGTTTTTGTCGCAGTTGTCTACCGAAAATGACGTCAAATGCAACGTTATAGCTCACCTGTTGTCTGGGTTTGCCCATGTGACCTTGGCAATGCCAGCCCAAAGGTATTCTGACGTCAATTTCAGTTGACGGTTGTCTGTCGGCAGAGGACAAAAATGGCAGCGCCCAGAGAACGGTTAAAAACAACGGATACATCAATTTTTCCGCTAATGTCGGACTCTGGACAATAGCTCGTTTGACACTCGTCGATGTCCTATCGCGAAGACTATTTTTTTTGCCGCACTTCAGTTTTATCTCTCCGGAAAACGGACGCAGACATTGGCATCGCACCACTTTGTCCTGGATCTCTTCACCCCCTCTCACCACACCCCCACCCGCTCGGGTGAGATATGGGAGGACAATGTGTTAGATTCTCAATAATGACGCATCGCTGCCGCATCACTTTGGAGATTAAAAGCAAGATGCTGAATTTCAATCAAGCCCCATTAATGGCTCTCTGTGAGTAATGGCCACTTTGTCTCGGCTGGCAGGCAAGGAGAGAGAAAGAAGACAGAGAGAGAGAGAGAGAGAGACACTCCCAGACGGTGGGGAATACGAGAGAGCGACTGGCTCCAGAGGCCCAGGTGAGACAAGGTGAGACAAGTTTTTAATTCACCAAATTGCATGCAAGCGAATAATGATCGAATCCATTTGGTGATGTCGTGACAACACGTCTTGGCTAAATGGCGAAGGGGACATTAAGGAAAAGATCCGCATTCGACAGAAGAGTCACAAATGCCAAGGTCCGGATGTATGAGGCTGTAAATTACAGCAACGCCACCCTGCTAAGACATCGGCGGGAATTGATTGAATCTCATGCGCATGAATTTCACGATGAGGGAAACCGGTTCCCGATCTGAAACTGATTAGCATTTATTGAGTTTTGGGCTAAGGTAGCCGTCGCGCTATTGAACTCCGGCGAGGTGTGTTTATTCATTATCTCGGCAATGTTTTGGTCCCCGTGTGTGACGATGACTGATTAAGGGTCGCGTATTAGTTTGACTTGTGACACTTTATCACCTCGGAGAACGTGCAAGAGCCGCTCTGCGAAAAACACTTGCGCTAAAGTGCACGGAGAGTTGAGTTCTCGTGGTGGATGAGAAAGCGATGGTGCTGAGAGATTGTCATCACAGTAGAGCTGATGTGAGGAAATACCAAATGAGACATGAGCTCGAACAGGGATGGGGGGGGGTGGAAAAGACGAAGGGGCGACAGACAACAAAGAAAGACATGGTCCTATAGTCTCTGCGTCAAGTCAGGAATGTCACAGTTGAGCACAGTGCTTCATGGGTACGATCGCTCTTTCTCAGAGTTCAACCCGGTACCCAGCTCTGGTTACTGTGGCTTTGCTGCGGACCGGCCAGTCCGCTCATTCCCATCCCCATGCCCATGGTCACACCCATGCCCATTCCCATTCCGATGCCCACCCCTTGGGCCAGGGAGCAGTCAAAGTTGAAGTCCATCTCCTCCCCAGAGTCCATGATATCATGGAGGAGGATAGACTCCACGTCACAGTCCAAGCTACCCTGGAACATGTCGATGTCCAGGTCAGCGGGTAGTCTCTCGTGGGGTTGGTGGTAGCCGTGGTGGTAACCCCCGGTGCCGTTGCTGCCGACCATCCCTTGACTGTGGTGGAAGGGTCCGTTCGCCATCGCATGGGGCTGTGGGTCGGTGTAATGGTTGTGACGGGGGTGCGGGTGAGGCGCGGTGGCCAAATGGCAGGAGTCCTGGGGCATGCCGAGCATCCCTGCCGGGTTGGGGGGCAGTGTGGTCGACGCCGGGAGGTGGGCGTGCGACGGGGGGCTGTACAGGTAGGGAGTTTTGTGATTGTAGCTCTGCAGCGGGTTGCCGTTACCGCACGGGTTTAGGGGCAGCGCTCGGGGCGGGTTGTGGTTATGGCCGATGCCGTTGTGACTGAGGCTGTGAGATGAGTTGTGATTGTGAACGGATGTGTGGCTGTGAGTTCTGTTGTGGCTGTGACTGTGAGGTCCATTGTGGCTCTGGCCGTGGCCGTTGAGGTGCCCGGTGTGGTGGCTGTGAGGATTGGAGCCGTTGCATGACATCAGCGGATGGCCTTCTCTCTTCAGGCCCAGCATCATTTCCTTGGGGCCGTACGGCTGCCCGGTCGACCCTCCGGTCAGAAGACTCTGCAGGGCGTTGGTGCTGGAGTAGGTTCGCATCGTTCCGGAGAACCTGGCAGGTTTATTTTCTTGAATGGTTTGCATGGGCGAGTGGTGGCGCATCAGGCCCATGCCCGCTGTACCGTATCCCCCCGTACCATAAGAGGACTGGCTCTTCACCCCGGAACTGTAGTGGTAGACCGAGGTCTGGTGCTTCTGTCTGCCGACAGAGGCGTGATGTTGGTGTTGCTGTTGTGAATGATGGTGGTGATAGCCGTCCTCCATCAGCTGTTCATCGAGACTGATGGCGCCTGTCAGGCTTGCCAGCTGAGGCAATTGCTCAAGGGAAGGACAGCGGTTGGCCGCCCCCATGGACGGAGAGCGGGCGGTGGGTGACGGGTAGAGGTGTGGGGAGGTGGAGCAGGAAAGGCCTCCCTCATCGGGTTCCTCCGGTTCCCCCTCGGCGAGGATCGGCGACAAACGCCCACTCAGGGTGGAGGCGGACGAGCTGGCCCTGGAGTGGAGATCCGTCCAGGCGTCAAACTCAGTGTCTGTTACGGAGGAACCAGGTGGGCCTTTATGCGGTGGGCTGCCGTGGTCCGGGGAGCTCTGTAGTCCCACGACGGCCGACCCCGCTCCGATTCCAGGACGTCCGACTCGCTTGCCTCGAATGCGACCTTTGCTCTTGAGATACTTGGTGTTGTTGTCCATGGAGACGGCTCTCCGCCTTGGAGCCTTGCCCATCTTCCCGCCGTCGGGGTTTAACATCCACCAGGAACTCTTTCCCGTGCCCTCGTTCTGAACGCGGATGAAACGTGTGTGCAGGGATAGGTTGTGACGGATGGAATTCTGCAAAGACACAGAAGAGGGGAGAGAAAAAGAGGCGATTAAGGATCATATTAAGACCGTCCAGAGGACAAGTTTACATATCCATGTCTGTGGTCAGTACTGAAAGCTACGTCTGAGTAAGCTCTCAGGCATCGATGAAAAGGTTTCTTCAGCCGTCATCTGTACTTCTTTGAAGGTGTCGGACGTTTGGGAGGAGCAAAGCTTTTCGGATGAGGAGCGAAACGGCCGACACCTTCAAAGAAGTACAGATGATGGCTGAAGAAACCTTTACATCGATACTGAACGCTACGTGGAGGCTCTTTGGTATTTCTGTGACAATGACAGGGAGCTTTAAGTCCCCATTGGATGTTTGTTAACTATTGATGTCACATCGACCCCTCAGGGTCACATTTGTTGTTACTGTACTCAAAATGTGGTTCAATGGGTATCAACCAAAGTCACGGTGTCGTCTCAGACCATGTCAGCCAGCTCCAACCCGAAACGAACCGTAGTCTTTCGAAGCGCTTTGGCACACACGTCAGCGCTCCTACTTTTTCTCCCATCAATCCGACTGTCCTCCGTTCAGACCGGGGCGTAAATGTGAGCTGCTGTTGTGTACGTTTGAAGTCTTGCCAGCCTTGCTGAGCACCAGCCAGCCGCCGCCGCCGCGTGCCTTGAATGGGAGGATGTATCAAGAGATTGAGCTTTGGGGCAAGGAAGGCTAATGGATGTATCCCAATTTCCGATGTCTATTGCCACTGCCAATCTCCTCGCGTAGCCTCCATTTTTTTTCTTTCCCCCATCGCAATCCCCCAATTTCTATTCTGTCATTGAGTGCCTCTTCGTTTCTTATTGCCCACATTTCTTGCGCGCCCACAATCATTTTCCACGTCTGCTTTCAATCGTTCTGTCGTCAATTATGCAGTGTGTCACCAATTACTTTCCCATTATCCTGCCGGCGTGTACAGTCAGCGACTCGGTAATTCCGAGGATCTCTTTTTTTTGGACGATCGTTTATATTTCAAGGGTTGCCGGATTCGGAAGTTCCCGATGCGTGGCAGAGCCACCCGCCGAAAATTTTGGCCGGGCATTTCGGCAAGCCTCCCTCCGCCCCCCGGGGTTTGAAAATGGAGGGCGACAATAGGTTCATTGAAATTGAAGGGGGTACACACTCTTCCACCCTCTCTATTATGTTTCGGATTATTTGTATTCACGGCGAAATGCAGCGGCGGGGAAACAAAATAAATCAAATTGTGGCAGAGAGAACGCAGGGAGAGGCAGAGACAGGGAGACGAAAACTGAATTCAGGTGATTTGAGAATGCCTCCTTGGGTTATCTCGCCGTGACACCTCCGGCGGCGCGGCGCCATGGCAACCTGGTAAACGTGCAATGGTAGGACTATATCATATTGTGGTGAGCGATGGAAGAGCGGGGGATGGGGCAGGAGGAGGGGGGTGGCAGCGGAAGATGCGGGAGGTTCTTTTGATGCCGCTGCTCCAACACTAAACAGCCTTTCATCTCGGCTGTGCAAAGGCCCGCAGGGGACGCCGGCTCCCCGCTACTGACGGCTTCTTGACGCACCAACTCCACCCTCCCCTCTAAACCACCCTCCTCAAAAAAAAATCTCAGCCCCCCCTTCCAAACCCCATCATTTTACGCCTTAAGTGAAATATTCCGTCTCTCTGATGATAACCTCGTCCACTCGTTTTAGGATGATTTCAAAGAAAAGACCACGTCTATTCACGTTAGCTCTGTTCACACCAGACATGTAGGTCATCGCAACCCCCCAAAACTCACCACTGTGTGTGCGTAAGGTACCGCGATATAATGGGCGGTTGGAGTTTCGAATTTGCCTGCTTCTGACGTACGATTTGGGTTTTTATCATCCAGGAGTCACCGTCCACGGCACTGAGTGCCGAAAGCCTTTGTTGAAGACAATGGCACTGGTGTCTCTGCACGCTGAAGGAAGGTGTTACCTCTACTTACAAAAGAAATTTCAAGATGGCTATTGGCTGATCAGAGTATATTGAACTCAACATACTTATAGCAGCTCTGCCATTGGCTACTACCTAGCATCTTCGTGTTATCCCATTGGCTAAGGTTCAGTGGTTCTTAATCTTTTTGAAGGCACCGAAATCCTACCAGTTTCATATGCTCATACACCGAATCCTTTTTTCAATGACTGTGCCCACTAACTGCAGACTGGACTGAGGGTAGACCTCTATGGCGGAGGATCCACCAAACCCGTAAGACAGACTCACCAAACTGGGGTTGATCAAACCCTAGGTGTTCGGTGAGTCGGTATACCTAGTGGTAGTGGTCCCTCTTAGCCCAGTGGTTCTTAATCTTGTTGAAGGCACCGAACCCGACCAGTTTCATATGCTCATTCACAGAATCCTTCTTTCAATGACTGTGCCCACTAACTGCAGACTAGACTGAGGAGTGGACCTCTGTGGCGGAGGATTCACCGAACCCGAAAGATCGACTCACAAAACTAGGTCCTGGGCCTTGGGGCATTCCGATACTTTTAGCCAGAAAAAGTATTCACCAGTCCAACCATCGCCCACTATGCTGATGTTAGCATTGGACATTTTCAAAAGAATGTTAAAATCCGACAAAAGCAAACATCTTTGGATCACTTTGAGGCCAAAAAAACACTTCTGAGTGTCACGATCTGATTGGCGACCAACGGGTGACGCTGTCGGCCCGGCCTGCACCTGCGCAGGTGTCGGTTGTTCCAATCAGCGGCAGTTAATAGGACTCCCGGCACGACCATTCGTTGTCGGGTCATTGTATGTGTTTGCTTCATCCTGTCAGGTTTGTTTCATCTTGGCAGATTTTTACTCATGTTTTTTTGATACTTTGTGCTGTTCTGTTCTGATGACTTTGAGGTTTGAGATTTTCTTCCTGCTGACTTTATTTTAATACAATTTGTCAAATACACCCTGCTGCTCCCTCCTGCCTGCTTTTTTGGGATCCACCACCATCCACCGCCTCGCACATCCTGACACTGAGAGACTATTTTTTCTGATTTAAAAAATAATTATGTTTGAAATTAAAGGGGTCTTGGAACGGATTAGGGCATTTACATGGAAAATGCGTCTTTACCTAGAAAATTGACGAGTCAAGAAATGTTTAACAGAACTAATTATGTAGAGTACTACTGTGTCTGAATGAGACTACAAAATTGCGTGGCAGCCATGTCGACGGAACGGAAGGTCATTCAAATCTGTTCATCCCCTTTCAACATTTGGTGCAAAAACATGTCTTAAAAATGTTCAAAACATTGCACCAACCAATCCAGATACGAGTTTGTGAAATCCTGTAGGAATATTCAATTCACTCATACTATATATCCTACTTCAGACACCGTGAACAACCTCCAGTTTCTTCAGACGTTCATTTGTGGCGTCTTTTTACAAAGTGCCGCAAAGTAAAAACGTTGGTACACGCTTGTCACTGGAGTCAAGATGTGTGAAAAAGATTACAAGGCCTCTGCAGCCCATCGGAGAGTAAATGGGGCCAACCCAGAGCCCAGCTGCACTTGCACTTCAGGCTAAAACTCTGTGTGACCCGTCTGATTCAAATCTCAATTTTATCCCCGTGTGAGGGAAGAGCAGCCGCACTAAACTTGGAGGGATTTGCCGTCATCCCAAACCCTCTTTATCTGATGAATCCACCTGCTAGAGAGATTTGGGAGATTTCGGACGGCGGCCAGCCATGACGCTCGTCATCAGGCGGGCTTCGAGCGCTACATGTTCCGGTTCGAATGGTCTGAAACGAGAGGACAGCTTTGCAGGTGTTTTCCACCGTGTGGGTGCTTGCGCTTCGTTTCAGGTTCTCGCGGGTGTCAACTTTATAGCGGGGGAGGGGTGGCGGGGGGCAATTTTGGCCAAACGCTGGCCTTCGCGCCCCCAAAACAGGCAGTCGACACTAATCCATCTCAATCCCAGCGTAATCCCCGACAATCCTGAGATAATCCCAAGTAGATTCAGGGGCACTCCCAGCTGGGCGTCTCGCACAGAGCCGCGCCAGGTCACGTGGAAACGATCCTATCGAATGGGGTGTGACAATAAATCCAAGTGACTACGTAGCCCTGGCAAAGAATCTAGAATGGGATCGGTGCTGGAAACGCAACAGACGTCTAAAAAATTCCAGCAGATGTAAATTCTTGCAAAGCTTCACTCGTGTTCAATATTCACATGACAATCACTTCTTGGCTACCCTGTCGAGTATATCGGTACCATCAGAGTCTGACTTTGAATAACACTGAATTGCATCCATCCATCCGTTTTCGGAACCGCTTTATGTACACAAGGGTAAGGAAGGGTCCTGGAGCCTAACCCAGGTG
Organism: Hippocampus bargibanti; assembly: GCF_051943395.1. NCBI lineage: Eukaryota > Metazoa > Chordata > Actinopteri > Syngnathiformes > Syngnathidae > Hippocampus > Hippocampus bargibanti. Next base: position 26,761,281 of record NC_142739.1, on the reverse strand, counting down.
TCTTCAGGCTTTAGGCAAAGGAAGCCCTGAACGAAATCCAGCTTCAACGGACAGTTAGGACTTTAGATTTGAAAATTAGTTATTCATTAATTTGTTTTGCGTTCTGTAAGTAATATGTGGAGGAAATGAAACATTCTAATGGTTTCCCCATATTCACAACGGCCCTCAAGAGTAAACTCTTGCACAGAAAAAAAAGTTGAATTAGTGGATTCGTGTAACACACAGGGGTCAAAGTGGAGGCCCGGGGGCCAGATTTGGCCCGCCACATGATTTTATTCGGTCCGCGAAAGCAAATCACACTTGTGAAATTCCATAATGTTTGCTAAAGTCCAAACTAAAATTTCTAATTGTCATATATATAACCTCAATAACGGTCTTTTTTTTTTACTTCAAATTTGAAAACTAGTTTTTTTTTTTTTTTTTGCGTGCGCTCTATGTGTAAAATGTGGAGGAGATGGAACATTCTAATGGCTTCCCCAAATACATTTATTGTTGTATCCATGCTTGTCTGTGTCCTTCAGAGCTTTGGAAGGTGTTTGAAAAAAAAATATTATTATTATTATTATTATTATTGTAACTACAATGTGGCCCGTGGCAAAAATCGAGTTTGACACGCCTGCCCTAAATCGTCATTGGCTCGGCACTCGCTAACCCAAGCTAGCTTCCGTCCTTGACCCAGCTAGCGTTTCCACATTCTCACCCCCTTTTCAAATGGAATAGAATAAAAATCAAAAACTTTTATGATGTATAAAATATTCATGGAATGGAAATTTTCTCCTCCAGCACCCCCTTTTTCCACGGCTCGCCGAGGCAGACAAATGAAGCCCGGCAGAAACATACAATGACAGGGGGAACGCACACATCACATGCTCGGGTTCGGGGAAAACCACTTCCTATTCAAATCATTCCAACCCTTTAATACAACGGGTCTTTGAGAAAAGGCCACTAAATAATGAATGAAGCGGCGGTAGGGTCTGTAAGGATGCATTTTCTGCTCCCGGAATATTGGTGGAAAAAAAAAACAAAGAGGAAAAAAAACGGAGTTAAGAAAGTTGTTAGGTCTGTGTAAGCTCTCAGTCATACAGGAGTGGTTCATCGATGAAAAGGTTTCTTCAGCCGTCATCTGTACTTCTTTGAAAGTGTCGGATGTTTCGCTTCTTAAACAAGAGGCTTCGTCAGTGAACTCAAATTAATAAATAATAATACTAGTGGGCCTCAATGTGCAGTACATATGCACCTAAAAGCTACCAACCACTCATTTGACGACAATGAGGTTAAAATCTTAGCAAAAGAAAATAGATGGTTTGAAAGTGGAGTAAAAGAAGCTATTTTCATAAAACAGCAAAACCCTTCACTGAATCACCAAGGTTGGGTGAGGTTCAATTTGGATCGTTCCTACAACCGACTTCTTAGGGCAACATAGGCTTAGTTATGCTGATGACGTGATACCAGATCAAATGGGGCAATCAGGCCAGTCGTAGTCCCCATACTCAGGCAGGACAATAGAAGTAATCAGTCAGGACAATAGAAGTAATCAGTGTAGCCGCAGGGAGTAGTCCTCTGCTCCGTCCAACCTGAGAGCAGGGACCAATCATAGCAGAGTCTGGCACTGCCACCTCTGGACAGTAGGGATATATATAGGGCCAGAGCTACCAGCAAATTTTAGTTCGCTGATGAAGCCTCTTGGATAAGAAGCAAAACGTCTGACACCTTTAAAGATGACGGCTGAAGAAACCTTTTTCATCGAAAGTTGTTATGGTTTGCAGACCAGCACACACACAAAGTGAATTAGGTCAAAGGGGGCTAATATGCGTTATTGAGGTAAAAGAGGATCAGGTCATGGAGACGTACAAATCACGGCCAATTAAAGTGGACAAGACTCTCCTGGATGATCGAAATCGAGGCTCATTAGGGTCTAAAACGGCTTATTTGGCTAGTAGGACAATGGAAGGCAATGGCTTCTTTGTACTCAAAATAGCAAAAAACGGAGCACTGACGGCCCGACGAGGGAGCATAATCCACCTGCAGCAACAACTCGCGATGATGACTTTGTGTAAGGTACTCATCACGTCAAGGAAAAAGGCAATCAACCCCCCGCGGGTGCGGAGTATGATTTAGAAAAGATGACTTGTCACCGATGTTCGGTTCGAGGAAACTGGAAGTGGATTAGGGTCGTCAGAGTGTCGACAGATTCTGTTCCTGCGATCTCTTCACATGGAGGGGGAAGGGTGAGCCAGAGTGACCCATACACTATTGGCTCGTGAACTTATTCACTGCCAGACAATGTGCAAAAAATGTGCCCACTCCAGTGCCGGGGTTTTTGTCATTGTCACTCGAATTCCAGGACCCACAGAAGATTGAGTTTTCAGACTATGTCTGTTTAATAAGCTCTCAGTCATACAGGAGTGGTCTATCGATGAAAAGGTTTCATCTTTGAAGGTGTCAGACATTTCGCTTCTCATCCAAAAAGCTTCGTCAGCAAAGTGAAATTGTGGTGGTAGCTCTGGCCCTATATATATATATCCCTAATGGACAGTGGCATACATCTGATTGATAGGTCTAAGGTTAGGGGGAGCAGTGGCCTACTCCCTGAAGTTAATCTCATTACTTCTTTTGTTCTGTCTGATTATGGTCTCGGACTAGCCCTGATTGCCCCATTGGCTCTGGTATCGGGTATACTTTCGGACTGCATAAACATTCAGTGCAGTGTAATAAACCTTACACTATTTTCTTTCATCAGAAAAAAGAGTTAATGGGTATATGTATAAAGTATATGGGTCTGGAGTTATATGAGCTTGAAATGAGGGTGGCTGTCCAAAATACAATGCAAATTTTGGTTGATATAGCGCTCTAACATTGCTGAAGCTGGACCAAAGCGCTAACATGGAAAAAAGGAAAATGCTATACCCTTGTGGAAAGGAAAAAACAACATTGCCAGAGGCCATGGCCAGTGCTTTATCAGCACCCAAGCATGAAAAAGAAAAACAAAAGCCCAAAAAATTCGAGAATGGCGCTCTACGTCGTATTTTCATCATATTTCAGTTTGCAAAAAAATCTAGAGTTTCTACAACAACCGCGAACCAACACCGAACAGGAACGCGCACTCCAACGCTAACGCTAACCTGACATCATTGCGTCGAGACAAAGCTAACGCTCTTCTAGACGACTGAGGGATGGGATGTAGGTTGTTTTGTAACATTGTTGACAGTCTAATCATATACTAACAAAACACTAGCACGGTTGGCTTGACTGGGAACGCTTGCTGATCAGACCGCGTTAGCGTTACGCGGCGTAGCAGACTCCACAAAATCTACACCAATGTGGTTGCTACGATAAAATGCTAAGAGATGAAACATTGAATATTCCAAACCTGTGTTCGTACGAACAATAAGAAACAATGCGGCGCCAAAATGATGGCGCCGATGCTAGCGCTAATATGACACACCCAGTCAGAGTGTTAAAGTGAACCGCCGCGGGCGTTGATAGGATAATTATATCGTGACAGAAAAAGAATCGAATGGTCGTCGGCCGTGCTTTTCTTGATACTCGTGGTAGCATTTTTCCAATTTTTATTTTTGTCCGTCTTGGATGCATCATAACACATACGCGCGCGCAACATAAGCTAACACTTGATATGAGTCTCTTTGTTTACTTTGATTGTTTTGTTTATTGACAGTTGCTATTGCTATTGTATTGCTATTCTAAAGGGCAGAGGAATGTTGTTTTTTTGTCTGTGGGACAGGCCAGGGTTATCAAAACCTGGTCCCTAGCATATTCAAATTACATTTTTTCGGGCTATTGAAGAAGCTAAAACGACGCTAACGCCCATCTGCAGATTAACATCATCTTTCTACAGAGCATCGAAAATGCCATAAAGTTAGCGCCAAAACTTCTCGCTGATAGGAAAGTAGTAATTCCCGCCGAGGTACGTTAAACCTGGGTTGTCGGTGGAAATTACTCGAAATTATATTAGATAATTCAACAAAATTATATTATCCATTTTCCTATTTCTCCTATGCTGATTAGTATTTCGGGTGTGCTGGAGCCTATCCCAGCTGTTATTGGGGAGTAGGCGGGGGACACCCTGAACCGGTTACGAGCAAGTAACTGGTTTTGCAAGGCACATAAACACATGTACCTTGGCATACGATCTATTTTTCGGGATACACACGGAGCTGCCACAATGAGTGACGTGCGAGCCCGTTCTTCTAACAACAAAATGGCAGCCGACTACATTTATTTCTCTATTCCCCGCCCCTAGTCTTCAGTTAAAGCCATGTGATTGGTCAAGAACGCAGCAGTGAGCGACGGGGTTACAGACAGAGAGTGAGGCTGTTCTCCAAAAAAACAAAATGGCATCTTCGGTTAAAGCAACGTGATTGGTCAAGAACGCAGCAATGGACGGGGGGGGGGGGGGGTTCAACATTAAAGAGACAGGCAGACATAGAGAGTGAGAGAAAAACACACACATACACACAAGGGAGATGACAGTTTTAAACCAAAAGACAAAAGTGAAAAAAAGCAAAAAAAACATTAGAAAATGGATAGAATATTGAATTTTAGACTCGTTTTAGACAGTGAAATTTAGACTCGTTTCAACTTTGAAAATTCAAAACCAGAGTGTAGACTGGAAGGTTAAAATATCCCATGAATCAGGCTCCACAAATATTAACGACCATCACAAAGATAAATAAAATGACTTTATTGTACAGTAAAATTTATTTCTTGAATCATAATACTATAGCCGTTTATTATACATAAAATAAGGTATATTATGTGTAGGCTTAGAATATTAGAAAGTAGAAAATTATGTTTCATGTGGACCTGGGAACGCATTATTCTTATTTTAATGGTTTCCTATGGGAAATTAATTTTTGGGACACACACTTTTTGCCTTACACACTGTCTGGGAACCAATTAAGTTCGTAAGCAAAAGTCCCACTGTACTTGATCTGGGGTTGCCATGGTGACGATGGGATGAGAATGGGGGGATCAGGCGCCAAATGATGCTGAAGACAGTTATGGAAAGGTCAAACGATCCCATATTGTTGCTTTGGTGCAGCGAGCGTTTGCTTATGTCTGCGCTGACGATTTAACGTGGGACAACCTGAGATACAGGAGGGGGAAACGAGGGAGGGGGGGGGGGGGGTGAAGGGATGGGAATATTGAGGCACCGTAAGGGGCCCCCCATTCCCGGGCGCACAAAGGGGGTGCCCTTAAAATGCCCCAACCTCCCCCGACTTAACCCAGCTGGCGGTGGAGGGAGGGGTGGTGTGGGAGTGGTCCAGGATGGTCGTGAGAGGAAGCGGGTCAAACGGTGTCATCGGGAGGCAGCGAGGTCTGGGAAAGAAAGTGATTGTGATTTATTTTTTTTCCCTTCCAATTCCACGTGCGTGAGGCGGGGCGGGTGCGGGGGCACGTGTGGGAGGGGGTTTGAGGTAGTGGGGGGGGGGGGGCTCTCAACACATGAACAGTTTTGTTCTGCGCAGGAATGAGTTTTGTAAGCTAAGCCTGTCTCGGGGCTATTGGTGGAAATTAGCGCCGGCTAAATATTCGCTTTCCCTGATTGATGTCACGGCTAGAGTTGTTGTCACCCCCCCACCTTGCCGCCACCCCCCTCCTTTGAAGGGAAATAAAGAATCCAGGGGGATAAATAGGGACAGGGTTGCGGGAAAAGGGTGGGGGGGGGGGTGCAGGGTCTGTGGGAGTCTAAAAGGGTTTGCGTAGATATGACACAAAAGGAGCCCAGGCGACGTGACGTGTTGGCGACGAGCGAGACTGCGAAGAAAACAAAACGGGATTGTGGGGGGGGGGGGGGGGCACATTCGCGGTTGCGCGTGAGAGCGAGAGATGGAGCTATTTGGCTGAGCGAGATGATTAAAATCCCCTTTAGGAGGCTTCTTTAAGAGAGACAGATGGGCATGGAGTCCGTTTTTTTTCATTTTTTTTTGGAATGAAATCAAATTGAAGAGATTAAAAATCGGCGAGGCGTCTATTAGGAGGTGAGAAACAGTTACTCCTCCGCCACTCGACGCCGTCACCTCCGCGAAGGGCCGCGCTGGCCGTTGCAGGCTCAATAAAGCTGCTATTACTGGCGTCGGGGGATCGGCGTGGAGCCTGGCAATTGGTCGGACGTTTCGCTCCTCATCCGAAAAGCTTCGTCAGCGAACTAAAGTTGTGCTGGTAACTCTGGCCCTATATATATCCCGAATGGACAGAGGTCCCTGTGCCGGACCCCAGCTCTTATAGGACGGGGGAGCAGTGGACCACTCCCTGAAGACATTCTGTTTATCCCTATTGTTTTATCCCTGGCTCTGGTTTCACCTCATTAGCAAGACTAATATTGGGCTAAAAAAACAAAAAATGGCTTATTTTACTTCTCTTTGAAAACATCTGTCCATTAGGGATATAGGGCCAGAATTACCAGCACAACTTTAGTTCGCTGACAAAGCTCTTCGGATGAGGAGCGAAACATCCAAAGCCTGCAAACAAGCACAGATAACGGCTGAAGAAACCTTTTCCTCGATGGACCTCAACTTCTAGCGCGTTGTGGAGCCAGGCGTAGACTTAATTTTTTTTAAATACGGTCTGGAGGTCGTAAATTGAGCTGGTCGTAAGTACCTGGATGTATTTATTTTTTCCAGGGGGAGGAAATTAATTCATTTGTAGAGCCACTTTGTGACAACCACACCCTGGATTGGTCGCCGGGCTATTGCAAGGCAAACTTTTTCCCATTCAAATTCTTTCCAATGAACGTGCAGGTTGCGGAAGGTGGATGAAGATGTCACCATCCACAAGGAATCATTCCTCAAGATGGTGGAAGAAGAAGGCTATGTTCCTCACCAAGAAGGCCACTCCATTCCATCAAGCCAGCAACGACCATCACAAAGGTAAATAAAACAACTTTATTATACAGTAAGGTTTCTTTCTTTAATTATAATACCATAGCGCATTTATTATACATAAAATAAGTTATATTTTGTGTAGTTTTTAAGGCTTATTTAGTCGAAAATTCTGTTTTATGGGGGACCTGGGAACGGATTATTCTCATTTTAATGGTCTCCTATGAGAAATTAATGTTTGGAATACACACTTTTCACCTTACACACACCCTCTGGGAACCAATTAAGTTCGTAAGTCAAGTGGACAAAATGCGTATTCGGGTAGTTTGTCATACTAGATGATTTCTTCGTTTATGATTGACAGGCGGTGTCAACGGCGAGTTAGACCCGCCGTCACTCGAGCGACCATTTTGGGAATCAAAAATCATGTCATAAAATTTGGTTTGAAATTCCATAAAGAAACATTTCCTTTTTTTTACGCCGCATGTTTACATTTTTTTTCTTCAAATAATTAAAGTCGACTTCCATGAATGACCCCATATCGCCCCCCCCCCCCTGCGTTAAAACGACAGCGCACGTGACATTTATTAGACAGCTTAAAGCGTCAGATATGTCAATCTATCTTTTCACAGCCATCGCTCGTAATGCTTTTTAAGCCGATTGCGCCCGCAGTGTCCGCAGTGTAGCTGTACGTAACAACATTAATTATTTTACAGTGAATTATTATTGTTTAATTGATTGAAGATTGAACGACTGTTTGTGTCTTTTGTGTTGTAATAATAATAATATCTATCTATCTATCTATCTATCTATCTATCTATCTATCTATCTATCTATCTATCTATCTATCTATAATAATAATAAAATCCTGTGACTTTACAGTGTGGGTGAGCAGCGGCAGCCACTCAACCCGGAATAACTCAAATAGATAGAAAGCTAGCAAGCTAATAGATAGCATCAAGGCTCAGGCTCAAAGTCCTCATCTCTGCGTCACATGATTTGTTATTTTGTTTTTGACCACAAGATGGCGCGGCGACAATGGCTGCATTCACAGCAGCTCCTGCATTTTGTTTTTCTACTTCTTTCTTTCCTTTCCTATTCCTTTCATCACTTTACTGCTGTGAAATGTCAATTTCTCCACAGTGAGACAAATAAAGGCATATCTAATCTAAAAAAAAGGTACATTTTGACAAGTTTATAATAATAATAATACATTCCATTTATAAGCGCCTTTCAAAACTCTCAAGGTCACTTTACAGTCACCGCAAGATGGCGCCGCGACAATGGCTGCATTTACAGCAGCTCCTGTATTTTGTTTTTCTACTTCTTTCTTTCCTTTCCTAGTTTATAATAATAATAATAATAATAATAATAATTATTATTATTATTATTATTATTATTATTATTATTATTATTATTATTATTATTATTATTATTATTATTTATAAGGTGCTTATTATTTATAAGCACCTTTCAAAACTCTCAAGGTCACTTTACAGTCACAAGATACACATTTAAAGCAAGAGCTGTCAACTTCAAGCTGAATGTGAGCAGGGACAAAAAAGAAGAAGAAAAAAATACCGACATGGCTTCCCAGGACTCCCATTGTACTCAAATCGAGTGAATTTGTACAGCGGAGCGATTGAAAAGGTGCTCCATATCCGACCTCATTATTCCGCAACACCGCGGGGGGGCCATTTATGAAAAACGGCTACGAACAGAAAGCTAAAAATGTTACGCGCTCGCACGCCGGATCAGGAAGTGGCCGGGGAGGAAGGGGCCAGTCATGGAAGTTGGTGGGGGGGAATTCCTGCCTGACTGCGCACTAATTGCGGCCAAGTGTTGGCTAGCCGTCAACGAAACCCGCCCCCGGTGCCAAAAGAGAGGCGTTGGCATCGCCGCGGCCAAGCGGCGAAGGGGCGAAGGGCTGCCACAGCTTTTGGAGGGTAAAAATAGACCCGCACAGATTAGCCGAGCATCTGAGACCCGGACAGGGGATCGGAAAATCCACTCGGCTAATGCCAGGGACAGCTGAGTGTTGCCGGTGGGCGTAAAGGGGACACAATCTGGGCCTCGCATCTGATGCCCACGCATGTTAAAATGGAAAAAAAAAAGTGTCGTGGTGGACACATACAGCGTCTTTCTTTCTTTCTTTCTTTTTTAATGCTGATACCTGAAAAGAAGGCTGAGCTCACACCCGCCCACAGTGGATTCACACGACAGGTGTTTGGGCTCGGCCACCTGTGGGGCCGGCAGCCTGCTCGCACTTCACACGCTTGGTGCCGCGGGAGCAAACTAACATTTTCCACTGGGCTTGCCATGCCTTTGTTTGCTCAAAGGAGATGCTTTATGATCCCGATTTATTTATTTATCTATCTATTTATTTATTTGTCTGTTTGTTTATGCATATTTTTGTATTTTAATTTGGCATATTTTGTATTTTTTTCTGTATTTATATATGTATGTACACTATTTATTTATGTATTTATTTATTTACTTGTCTGTTTGTTTGTTTTTGCGTATTTTTTTGTTTGTTTGTTTACTTATTTATTTGTGTTTATTTATTGATTAGAATTTTTGTATGTACGTATATATTTCTATGTATCTATTTATTTACTTATGTATTTGTTTGTTTGTTTGTTTAATTACTATTAATTTGATTATTTTTTGTTTATTTACTTATTTGTGTGTTATTTTTGTGTTTACTATTTATATGTGTATTTTTTTATTTTTTTTTATTTGTGTATTTATATATGTACAGTATTTATTTATTTGTTTGTTTATGCATACTATTTGTTTATTTGTTTGTTTACTTATTTATTTGTGTTTATTGATTTGAATGTTTTCATTTATGTATAGATATTTTTATATTTTTATGTATCTATTTATTTATGTATTTGTTTGTTTAATTATTATTCATTTGTTTATTTTTTCTTTATTTCCTTATTTGTGTGTTATTTTTGTGTTTATTATTTATGTTTGTATTTTTTTTATTTGTGTATTTATATACGTATGTACAGTATTTATTTATTTATTTATTTTGCGTTTGTTTGTTTATGTGTGTATTTATTTGTTTTTTTACCCACTTATTTATTGATGTTTTTATTTGTTTTTTTTTATGTGTTTTGGTGTGTTTATTTATGTATTTTTTGGGGGGTTATTTATATATTTATGTAGTTATTTCTGTGTTGATGTACATTGTACAGTATTTATTTATGTACAGCATTTATTTATTTGTTTACTTATTTGTGTGTTTATTTATGTCTATTTTTTATGTATGTATTTATTGTTCAAGTTTTTATTTGTGTATTTATGTACAATATTTATTTATTGTTTGTTTGTTTACGTACTTATTTATGTATTTATTTGTTTATTTATGTGTTGATTTTGTTTGTGTATTTCCCTTTGATTTCATTTTATTTCTTTATTTGTGTGTTTATATACAGTATTTATTTATTTGTTAAGAAGCTGGGCAAGATCTGAACATACTAGCCTTGGCACCTGCATGTCTAAAGGTGTCATTATTTTTACACCGGAGCACTTTAATAACCCAATAAGGCGGCGTGTATTTGATTATGGTGCCTCCATATGAATAAAATGCACCCCCGCCCCCCCTCAGCCCCACACCGACACCACCCATTTATTTTTGTTTTTCATCGCCATCGCCACTCTGGTTCAAATTCTAATTCTCCACATTCTAAAGGTCAACGAACGCCACCCCCCAAAAAAGTCATTGAACGCACCCGCGCGAAGAATAAAAATATCCGACAATTTGAGTGTTTGTTCGAAAACGCTGAATAACCAACGAACCGCTTCCTCGCCACGATTCACTTTTTATCCGCGAGTGCCTGGCAAATATTATTGTATGCCGCATACATGATATATACATATGTTTTGGTTGTGATTGGCAGGAGTCCAAAATATAGTGATACCTCGGTTTATGATCCCCTTGACTTTCGAACTTTTCGGTTTACAAACGGTAAATTTATGAAAATTTTACCTTGGCATACAAACTATTTTTTGGGATACACACAGAGCTGCCACAATGAGTGATGTGTCGTTCGCGAACGAGCCCGTTCTCCAACTAAGGAAATAGCAGCGGCCTTTTTTTTGTCCTCTATTACCCGCCCCCAGTCGTCGGTTAAAGCCACGCGATTGGTCAAGAACGCAGCAGTGAGGGGAGGTGGTTTAAACATTAAAGAGACAGGCAGAGACAGACAGAGAGTGACTAAAGGGATAGAAAACAGTGAAATTTGGACTCGTTTCAACTTTGATAGTTCAATGGCAGAGTGTAGACTGCAAGGTTAAAATTCCAATCAATCAGGCTCCAGATATAACACGCACAAGCCATCTGTACACTTGATGCAAAAAGCTATCAACCCAGCTAAACAGAACACAATTGATGATGAACTAGATAAAATTATCGCAGAGAAAGCACCTACAGGGGATCATTCCTCAAGATTGTAAAAGAAGAAGGTTACGTTCCTCATCAAGTGTTTAATGCTGATGAAACGGGCCACTCCATTCCATCAAGCCATCAACGACCATCACAAAGGTAAATAAAAAGATTTTATGATACAGTACAGTTTAGTTCTTTAATTATAATACCACAGCACATTTATTAAACATAAAATAAGGTATATTTTGTGTAATTTTAAGGCTTAGAAAATTAGAAAGTAGAAAATTATGTTTTATGGGGACCTGTGAACGGATTATTCTCATTTTAATGGTTTCCTCTCGGAAATTAATTTTTGGGATACACACTTTTCGCCTTACACACTCTGTCTGCGGACCAATTAAGTTCGTAAGCCAAGGTACCACTGTATATATTTTACCTGTGCAAATAATAAGCGTTGTTTTATCCTAGCTATTATTGAAATGTTTAATATTTTGACACCATGTTTGGTTCAAATTTTAGATGACAGCAAAATTAGCTTCTTAGATGACAACAAAATTATTTATGATTTTTCCAAGTTATGATCCATAAATCGGTCGATTATTATTTTTTTCCTTCAACAGACTAAATTAGAGTTACATGCAAGCGTCATCAGCAACTTCCGCAACAGAACTCAGAACATCGGCATTTCACTAACATCTCATCGCAACTCGTAAAATGGCACATCTGGCAAGTTAAGGTAACTTAAGGTAACGTAAATACATTTTTTTAGACATCAAGCCGCTGATTTGATTGCGTTGCCTTTTCTGATATGCGCGAGACTGAAATCATCATTTTTCTTTTTTTTTTTCTTTTCACTAGCCACCCTCTAATCTCATTCATAACGATGAGATTCTCATTTCCCACGTTCTAAAGGTCAGCGAACACCTCGGATGACACTTTAATGAACGTCGTTCTCACCGTTTAATTCAATTTGGCTTGCCCGGGCGAACGCCGCCTGCTAAAATTCTTTGCGTTTCCCCTTTGATCGCATCACGGCGTGTCGTAATGAAGCACACGGGCATATTCACACACACACACACACACGCGCACACACACACATACACACAGACACACACACACGAACTGGGGAATTGGATGGGGGAGGGGGGTGAAGGTAAGTCAGTCAAGTGCTAGTTTGGGTTACATGTTCATAAAATAAGCTCCTTAATTTTGTGCTCTCAGTTAAAGTGGCGTGGAAACACACACACACACACACACACACACACACACACACACACACAC
>NC_142739.1:26361259-26428759 GCF_051943395.1 Hippocampus bargibanti | reverse complement strand
ATGGATGGACTGGAGGTATTGCATTGACGGAGAGATGGAGTGTGGGAGGATGAAAGCAAAGCTGGCATTGGAGAGGATGATTCAAAAAAAGCGATGGAAAGAAAGGAGAGAGAGAGAGAGAGTGAGAGGGACAGAAACAGAGAGAAAGAGAAGGAGAGGGAGGCGAGACAGACAAAGAGAGAGACTGAGAGGACGAAAGAGAAGTAGAAGAGAGAGAGAGCAAGAGAGAAAAGGAAACACCAAGAGAGAGGGAGCAAAAAAGAGAGACCAAGAGAGAGAGAGAGAGAGAGAGAGAGAGAGAGAGAGAGAGAGAGAGAGAGAGAGAGAGAGAGAGAGAGAGAGAGAGAGAGAGAGAGAGAGAGAGAGAGAGAGAGAGGCCGAGAGGGTAAGAGCGAGATGGCAAGAGAGAGAAGATGAGAGAGAGAGAGAGAGAGAGAGAGAGAGTGAGAGAGAGACAAAAAGAGAGAAAGAGAGAGAGAGGAGGGCACACGGGAAGAGAGAGAGAGAGAGAGAGAGAGACAGAGAGAGAGAGAGAGAGAGAGAGAGAGAGAGAGAGAGAGAGAGAGAGAGAGAGAGAGAGAGAGAGAGAGAGAGAAAGACAGTCAGTTGACAAGAGAAAGAGAGACCAAGAGAGAGAGGGACAGAGAGAGAGAAAGAAAGTGAGAGAGTCAGTGGGCGAGAGAAACAAAGAGAGACCAAGAGAGACAAAGAGAGAAAGAGAGGGACAGTCAATGGGCGAGAGAAAGAGAGACCAAGAGAGAGAGAGAGAGAGAGAGAGAGAAAGAGAGACCGAGATAGAGAAAGAGTGAGAAAGAGAGAGAGATAAAGACAGAAAGAGAGACAGTCACTGGGCAAGAGAAAGAAAGAGAGAGAGACATGGCAAGAGTGAGTGAAATGAAGAGAGGGGGGAAGAGAGAGAGACAGTGAGTGGGCGAGAGAAAGAAAGAGCAAGAGACGGCAAGAAAGCGAGAGAAAGTAAGAGAGAAAGACGCGCACACAGAGAGCGATAGTGCGAGAGAGAGAGAGAGAGAGAGAGAGAGAGAGAGAGAGAGAGAGAGGATGGTAGGATGTGATGAAGGAAGCGTGATTCAGTCGTGACTCGCTCTGTCTAAAAAATGTCACGACTACCGAGATCCATCGCCGGGGATTTATTATGCATGCATGCACACACATGTTCGGCACAGCCCTTCAGCACACACACACACACACACACACACACACACACACACACACGCACGCACGCACACGCGCACACACACACACACACACACACACACACACACACACACACACACACACACACACACACACACACACACACACACACACGGTGCTTAGTCATAGCAGCGAGTGATAATGCCATAGGGAGAAGACGAGGGAATGATGGCGAGAAAAGAAAAGTCGAGAAATGAAAAAAAAATAAAAATAAAAAAAAATAAAGCCTTTTGGAGTGAAGGACAATATTTGGAGGGGGTGTGGCTTGGGGGGGATGGCCAAATATTGATTCCAAGGAGAGTCAAAAGCTACGTGGTTGACACACCCATTTTTTTTTTTACCCAATTGAATTTTCAGCATCCATTTTGCCACTCATTCATTCACTGCCAGACATGTTGTGCAATAATGTGTCCACTCCAGTGCCAGGGTTTTTGTCATTCTCACTCAAAGTCCACGACCCCAAAAAAATTGAGATTTAGGACTACATAATCATTCAATTCAGCGTTAGAAACCTTAGACTCTCTTCTTTCATCAGAAAAAAAAAAAGATTAATTCCTAAATCATATGGGTCTGGAGTTATATGAGCTTGAAATGGGGGCGGCCGTACAAAATACAATACATACATATTGATTTATAATAATAATGATAATAATAATAATAATAATAATAATAATAATATATTTCAATTGTCAGCACCTTTAAAAATTTACACTTTACAGTCACAGGATATTTTTTCTGCGGGTGAGCAGTGGCAGCCACACGCGCCAGCATTCACTCAACCCGGAAGTAACAAAGTAAAAAATTAAAAATAACAAATAATATGACAACACAAAGACATATGGGCATAACTAACATGCTAACATGTATAACTAACATGCAAAACAATATGGCATAACTAACATGCTAATAAGCAAAAAACAATATGGCGATGATGCTAACATGCTAAGCGCTCATTGGGTCTTTTTCCCTAAATGAAATGAAGTGAAAAGCGATCAATTTTTCGATCAAAAATTCCAATTGACTAATATAGCGCTTCATATAGCTGAAGCTGTAACAAAGCGCTAACATGGACAAAATGCAAATGCTTCCCCCTTGTGGAAGGGAAAAACATTGCCAGAGGTCTGACCAGCACTCTATCAGCACCCCCTGTAAGAAATAAAAACAAAACCTGAACAAATTTGGGTATTGGGATTATTCTTTCATCAGAAACAATGAAAATAGTTAATTCCTAAATTACATATGTCTGGCGTTATATAAGCTTGAAAGGAAGGCGGCTGTACAAAATACAATACATACATGTGGGTTTATATCGCGTTTGAACAACAGCTGAAGCTGTAACAAAGCGCTAGCATGGATAAAAGGCAAAAGCTCCCACTGCATGGAAGGAAAAAATATTGACAGAGGTCTGACCGGCACTTTATCAGCACCCCCTGCAAGAAAAAAAAAAAAAAAACAGAACAAATTTGGGTATGGCGCTCCACGTCACGCTTTTCAACTTTTCAATTGCAGTTAACGACTTAAAAGGTCCAGTGATCGCTCATGATGCCGATGTTTACCTTAGACAACAGGTGTCAAAGTCAAGGCCCGCGGGCCAAATCCGGCCCGCCACATCATTTTTTTCGTCCCGCGAAAGCAAATCAAACTTGTTAAATTCCATGATGATTGCTAAAATCTGAGCCAAAATTTCATATTTTTGGATGTCAACCACAATAAAAGTCATTATTCTTGACTTCAGATTTGAAAACGAGTTATTCATTAATTTGCTGTGTGCTCTATATGTAATATTTGAAGGGATTTAAACATTCTAATGGGTTCCCCAAATTTATAACGGCCCTCGAGAGGAAACCATAACTACAATGTGGCCCGCGGCAAAAAATGACTGACACCCCTGCCTTAGACATTTTCCACTCCAGTGCCAGGGTTTTTGTCATTCTCACTCAAATTTCAGCACCCGCAGAATATTGAGTGTTAGGACGACATAAGTATTCAATTCAGCGTTAGAAACCTTGGACTATTCTTTCATCAGAAAAAAAGACGAGTTAATTCCTAAATTATATATGTCTGGAGTTATATAAGCTTGAAATGGGGGTGGCTGTCCAAAATACAATACATACATATTGATTTATGTAGCGCTTTAACAACAATGGAAGCTGTAACAAAGCCCTAACATGGACCAAAGCCAAATTCTGCTCCCATGCGGAAGGGAAAATAAGGTCTGACCAGCGCTTTATCGGCACCCAAGTATGAAAAAAACCAAACCCAAACAAATTCGGGAATGGCGCTCTAGAGGAAGTGAGTGTTGCGAAAGAGGCAATAGGGAAGATGTTGAGAGAACTGAGAAAAAAGGTCCCAGTGGGGTGTTCAAGCAATGTAATGAAGCTGGTAATTGAGGGAGGGGAGGGGGGCGGAGTGAGAGACTGATCCATACGTTTGATTAATCAGCTCTTAGCTGTCACCGCAAGTTATTGATCGAAGGCAAGGGCCGTCTGTCCGCAGGTACAAACAGGATTCATTGCGCAATGTGAGGGGGGGAGGGGCTTGGGGGCTATGATGTGCATTTTTAACCGGGCACTTTTATTGGCTGTCGGATCACATCAAGTGATAAGGGAATGACGCGGGGCAAACGTCGCCAATTGCGCCCTTGGATTGGCACGTCTCTCCTGATCCGTCCATCCATCCGTCCGTCCATTCATCATTTGGCAGCCGTGCGTCCATCCGTCTTGCGTTATCGAGTCATCGATTAGTCATGTCTTGTTCATTGATTGGCGGATACGTTGGGAGAAGGAGGCGGGCGGACTGATTGTTGCCAGATCTGTGCTGCCTGCTTTCTTTCAATCTATCCATTAGCGCTTCCGTTTCAGGCTTAGGTGTGTGTGGGAGGGGGGTCGTGGGGGGGGTCGTGGGGTCGTGTGTTGCACCCAAGCCATCGTTCCTTTCCCCCTTTATGCCAGTTTTCTGCTCAAAGTGACATATCGAGCCCGGTGAGGCATCGGAAAATCGTCGGGGCAACCGCCTAGTTGCCATGGCGATCGTATGACGCACACGGGCACAGGCGCTCAAGCAAATTATCACACACACACACAGACAAACACACAAACAAACATACACACACACATTTGCACACACAAGCATAAACGCACACGTACACACACACACACACACACACATACACAGGCACACACACATGCGCATAAACACACAGGCATAAACACACATATAGACAAACACACACACACACACACACACAGGCATACACACATACAGACACACACATAGGCACACACCCACATACACGCATGTACATGCACACGCACACACACACACAAGCATATACATGCATGTACACGCACACACACATACACACACAGGCATACACACACATGCACACAAACGCACACACACATGCACACAAACGCACACACACATGCACACAAACGCACACACGCACGCACGCACGCACGCATACTGGCTAGGTAAACAAGGATGCTGGTTGCCAAGGGCGACCGCGGCGATTTTGTGGTAAACAAAGCATTTGTGCCGCGCAGTGATTTGCTGCTTTTTTTCGCGCTTGCCTTCCCTTTTTTTGGTCAAATATTGTAACGCCGTCAAATAATCGCTGAGCAAAAACAAAATTGGATGAATGGAAGATGATGTAGTAATGAGAGGAGAGGTCAGCGTCTATCTATTGTCGTTTATCGTCATTAGTTTTGTGGGGAAGGTGGAGCTGTTCCCGGCGGTATTTGGGGGGCGGGGTCAGCAATCGGAATTGGAGGTGTATGAATAAACAAACGAGTGTGAAAGACGTTTAAGCGTATTTAATTCGATTCTGTGTCACGATACTTGGTGATACAGTATAGTAAGTATTCTCTCATAAGGAATCGCATGTGCAGTACCCAAATTTTCCTTATTACAGAATTTCCTTATATGGGAATTTACAATAGTGAATGTGCTGTATTAACCGGCAAATAAATAGATGGTGTTCTATGCATGTGCTGTATAAACATAGAAAGTATATTTTATCAATATATGCAGGTAACATGCGAAGTTACGACCGGCGCGAGTTACGACCACCCATACTTACGACCAGACCCTTTTTAAAAATGTTTTACTTCAACTACTACCGGCAACGCGTACTACATTTTTGGCCAGCCAGCATGCGACACACTCGCACCGCAATCTACTGCGTGACTACACTCAATACAGTAGTTATACGGTGCAGGATTTCTCATCCAACTGCACATCATCCTCTGCGCAGGTAGCCGCAAGCAAAGAAAAATGGCAGAACGGACAACTTTTTCCTTTTATCGAGCATGAATGTAAATAATTTTGCATGGATTGTAATTCAGTGTTCCGGATATCGGAATTTCCGTTCTTGCTATCATTTTGTGGTAAAAAAAATAATACCAACGATATTTCTTCGGATTAAGGAATTTCCGTTGAAGGAAATCGATCTTTGGTATCATTTTGTGGTAAAAAAATTAATACATACGATTTTTTTTTTCCAATTAAAGAATTTCCGTTGTAGGGAATTGATCTTTGCTATCCTTTCGTGGTAAAAAAAAAATAATACATACAATATTTTTTCAGATTAAGAAATTTCCGTTGTAGGGAATCCATTTTTGCTATCATTTAGTGGTAAAAAATAATACATTATTTTTTTCGGATTAAGGAATTTCCGTTGTAGGGAATCAATCTTTGCGATCATTTCATGGTAAAAAAATTAGTACATACAATTTTTTTTCGGATTAAAGAATTTCCGTTGTCGGGAATCAATCTTTGCCATCTATTTATTGTATTAAATTCATCCTGTCATCCCTTAAACCAGATACTTATTTTACAGAACACCGACAATACACTGTCTGTAAAATAAGAATCTGTTTTAAATTAAATCTTTGCCATCATTTCGTGGTAGAAAAAAAAATACAGTAAAGTCTCGTTATATCGATATCGGATATATCGATAGTCCCGGTTATATCGATACTATTTCTATGCACGCACGGAGAAAATTACATGCAAACAGGGTCGGATATATCGATAGTCCCGGTTATATCGATATTTTTTCGGACTCCCTTAAATATCGATATAACGAGACTTTACTGTACATACTTCTGTCACGGTTTGCATGGTGGTGATGGCGGGTGCGAATCCCAAAAAGCAGGCAGGAGTGGGCAGGAGGGAGCAGGAGGTTGTTTGACAAATTGTATTAAAATAAAGTCAGCAGGAACAAAATGTAAAACATCAAAATCATCTGAATGGAAAAAATACAAAGTAGCAAAAGAAGACCAAAAGTAAAAGTCCGCCAAGGTTAAACAAACACATACACAATGCATGCCGCAAACAACTGTGAGACTAATAAAGGCAAATCCAATCCAATCCAAACAAGCAGCAAACAAACAATGAACCGGCACCGGATGGTCGTGCCGGGTGTCCTTTTAAGTGTCAATGATTAAACGACCAGCACCTGCGAGGCTGCAGGCAGGGCTGACGTCGCTACCCGCTGGTCGCCAATCTGATCGGGACGACCAGCACCTGTGCAGGTGTAGGCGGGGCCGACAGCGCCCCCCGTTGGTCGCCAACCAGATCATGACAACTACTTTCTTCCGAATTAAAGAATTTCCGTTGTAGGGAATCAGAATCAGAAAACCTTTATTCGTCCCACAATGGGGAAATTTGCAAATCGATCTTTGCTATCATTTCACGGTAAAAAATGAATACATACAGCTGACCAAGCCCAAGTTTGATTCCACGCTAAGCGCTATCGACGCTAATTCACAGGCATTTCGCTTCCATTCCCGAAAAACAAGATGGATTCTCAGGATTTCATCACGTTCAATAATAGAACGCCAAAAATTCATTTTGTAAGCAAACTTTATCTGTCAAATTGATCTCCGGATGGAAATTCACTTCTTTTGGTCCAACTTTGAATTATCTGTCAAGTATAAGCCCCCTCCCCCACAACCCTGCCGCCGCATGTTCTTTCAGTTTGGAGCACACGCGCGCCTTTCGAGTCGGATTACCCTCTCATTACTCACGTTCCAATTAAGACTTCATTAACAGAAGCCATCTGCAGACAAGCAGGCGCTTTGTAGTGCCCGTTTTTTTTTAGGTTGTTTTTTTTTGGGGGGGGGGGAAGAGGTATAGACAAGAAGCCTTGCATGCATGAGTGAAGGATAAAGAATCGCCATAGTGTGTGAATGCATGGGAACGATTGCGATAGATGATGCCCACTCGAGTGCACGTCCTCACACGTACAGGCGTGATTGAGGGACTGCATGCAAACGCGCTTCTATTAGCATGGCGCGTCGCCCCCTCCCCCTTGAAAAAAAAAACATGCTGCCAAGAGACAGTCACTCACTTTTCCCCCCCTCCCGTCGTATTTGAAGAAACACATCCTCTACACATACAGTTAATCTTACTGCCTTTAGTAATGCGGGGGGGATTGTGCCAGGATTAAGGGAAGGGGGGGGGGGGTATTAAATCCTTGGATTATCCAATCAAATCGTATTCTACTCCCCCCCCCCCCGTCCCACCGCAAAATCAGCGGAACGAACCATTGCCCCATATCCGGGGAGGGCGGGACGGAACGCCCGGGCGAGTGTATATTTGGGTTATTCGGAACATGCGTGGATTAAAAGACGGTGTTGAATATTTGATGGAGTTATTTTCATTGTGGTGAAAACACCAGGAGGGGGGGGAATTGTCCCTCTTCCCCCCAAAAAATAATGATGGGATTGATTACGCCGCACAAGCATGAGAACATAACATTATTTTTGCGCATATGTTAAATAGACACATATATATTATAGCCCCCCCCCCCCTTTCCAGAAATTTTACATTTGCCTTTTTACCGGATTTTGATGCACCCCGATTTTTTTGCGTTCCGAGTCGAAAACCACCCCAAATCTTTGCCTGAATGTGCCACTGCATGCTAGCCCCGGATTTTCATTTCTAGCCGTTTTTCTTTCTGTCGCACAATTACCCCCCCCCCCCCTTCTATCCGATTCGTCCACACCCCCGCCACCCCCCATTCCTCTTCTCCCGGTTATTTCCTCGCCGTGATTGCGAGCGTGCCCATCAGGCAGACAAATTCATTATGTGAAGTCATGTGACTGGGATGAAACTAAAATCAGGGCTCAGGCAGTCGACCGCGTCATCTGCCTGTTTGTGTCACAACAACAGCAAACGGAATACAAAGAGGGCGTTGATAGAGAACAGACAGAATAGAAGTTATCATATTTAAAAATGTCATGCTTAGAAGGCCCACAATGGAAGCACAGAAAATCTGGGGTCAATCTGACGTGAACAGACACAGCCTGTCATCTTCATATCGGAGATCTGGCCTTGGACTAATTTGTGACTTGGTCAACTCCTTCACAGGAAGAGGTCATGTTACAATCTATCAGTTCATGGAAAGGACAACCAATTAAAATGTCGATGTTCTGTTGTTTTATAAATGTTGGTGCTTGGGACATCGAAGGGTGTGCTATTCAAATTCAAAGAAGACTGTTTTACAAATGTTTTTCTTTAATTTGCATATACTCTCAATAAATAGCTTGTCAGAGGGCTGCAGAAGTAGGGCGTCAGTCATGAAAATCTACGTCCCCTACCGGCAGTAAAAGACTATCTTTCTGTGTTCAAGCCTTTGTTCACAGTGTCCGACTGAACATCTCTGACAGGAGTCGAATGTGTTTTTTTCTTTCAATATTCACCTACCGCAAAATTGACGCAGAAACTCGTAAAAACGCAAGTGTTCGTTTTCTGCGAATGGACGGCCGGGTATTTTGTTTATTTATTTTGAAATGATCAGAAATGAAACCATCGGGAACTGCAAAAATTGTTGTTGTTTATTAGCATGCCGCTTTCACACATTTGTCCTTGTACTCATCAGATATTTGGGTCGAGATTTTAAGTAGACGCTCCCCAACTTACGAACGAGATACGTCCGTCAGGTGAATTTATTTGTAAGTTGCTTCAGTGCTAGATTTTGTATGCAATGTATGTTTAAGGCTTATATAAGTATGTTTAAGGCTAGTATAAGTAATCTGTATTGGTTTGTACTAAAAAATAAACATTTCATAAAATATATGGCCATTTTGTGCCTCTTTTTTGGATGAGAGATTTTCCCCCAATGTTGGCACAAATAAATTCTTTAATCGATGGCAAACATGTATGCTTTCCTCTTCAGAACTATTTGAATCATATTCATAACTGGATGTGTAACAAGAAAGCATATTCTCCGAATCTGAAGCCATTGTTTTGATTCACAAGCAATGTAAGACGTCTTGGGGTGACATCACGAACTGGGGGCGGGACTTTCTGAAAATGCCAAATTCGCAGCTCAATTTTTTTGCAGATTTTGGACACTTTAAGTCACAGGTGTCAAAGTCAAGGCCCGCGGGCCAAATCCGGCCCGCCACATCATTTTTTTCGGCCCACGAAAGCAAATCAAACTTGTTAAATTCCATGATGATTGCTAAAATCTGAGCCAAAATGTCATATTTTTGGATGTCAACCACAATAAAAGTCATTATTCTTGACTTCAGATTTGAAAACGAGTTATTCATTAATTTGCTGTGTGCTCTATATGTAATATTTGAAGGGATTTAAACATTCTAATGGGTTCCCCAAATTCATAACGGCCCTCGAGAGGAAACCATAACTACAATGTGGCCCGCGGCAAAAAATGACTTTGACACCCCTGCTTTAAGTCATTTTTATTGGTGTTTTGCATTTGACTAAAAATATCATACTGCGTGTTTTGGGTATTTTAGATGCTATAAAACGTTTTTCTGGTGTCAGTTAAAACAACCAAAAAGTGCCGTCGGTTTAAATGTCCGTTATAGTTGTCACGGTGATCCAAGTGTTCCACAATAAACGTTGTGACATCAGTACGAAGCGTCAACCTTGACCGGGATAGATACAGTTTTGTTTCTTAATCCATCTGCTGACCCTGCACTTGTCCAATCACAGAGGAAGCCCGTCGCCATGACAGTGCATGTGAGGCGAGATGCAGCATGCAACAAGGCGCCCCTACAAAGCATGCAACCCGTGCGTTTACGCGGCTTATTCGCAGCTGGATGAAAAGCAAGGTAGAACAGCTCGGCCCGCCACCACTCAAGCCCCCCTACTCCCCTGCGCCTTTTCTCTCACTATCTCATAGCATTGGGCTTTGCATCCCCGGGTTACCTAGCAACCTGGCCCTGTCGCCTGGCAACCGGGAGCTGCTAGCATAATACTAGCTCCCCTCCACCCTCACACACACCCACAACCCGTCTCCCCCCCCATCGTACTCACAACCCCTCTGTCTTCTCACGTCTGCTTTTCACACCTGAGGAGTAGGCGACAACGGCTCCTGCCCCCCCCCCCCAGCACAGCACACACACTAATGCCGTGAAAGCACTCATAGAGCAGAACTAACCACCTTGTCAATTTGCCTAATATGAGTGTGTTTTTTTGTCAGAGCATCCTGCATGAGGCAAGCGAAGCACTCAGTGAAATTTGATCCTTTGGATTTAGCGGCGCATAATCCAACGGAACTATAGCGGATAAATGTTAGACCTTTGCACTTGGAGCTTCTTTCTATTTTCGGGGGGAGTCGAAGTCCTTTGGGGAAATGAGCCGGAGAATTAAAAAGGCTGCTTCAAATCCATACGAATTTATGATTGCAGGGGAATAAAAAAAAAAAAAAAAAAACAGGAATGAGATTAAATTCGGGGCAAAGCCAGTGACACATTTGGCACTTTGGGGGGGGGAAAATGAAAGGGAAAAAAAAACACGGAAAGAGAAATAGCGCCAAATAATGTCGACTCATAGTAGTTGCTATTCAAAATTCACAATCCACAGCTGCAGTTTAAGATATTTCAAGCATTTTTAAAAGAAAAAAACACTTCAATCCATCTGATTTCACCCTTCATTCACTCCCAGGCGATGTGCAAAAATGTGTCCGCTCCAGTGCCAGGGTTTTTGTCATTTTCAATCAAATTGCAGGGCCCACAAAATATTGAGATTTTAGACTACATAAACATTCAATTCAGTGTAAGAAACCTGAGACTCTCTTGTTTCATCAGAAAAAAACGTTAATTCCTAAATTATATAGGTCTGGAGTTTGAAATGGGGCGGCTGTACAAAATACAACGTACAATACATACATATTGATTTTTTAACAACAGCTGAAGCTGGAACAAAGCACTAACATGGAAAAAGGGAAATACTGCTCCCTTGTGTAAAGGAAAAAACATTATCAGAGGACCAGGGCTTTATTGGCACCCCTTCCCCTCCCCCCAAAAAAACAGAACAAATTCAGGAATGGCATTCCAATGTCATACTTTTCAATTCCTGAATTAATTCGCAAATGCCAGCAAATGCGTGAAAGTTGCGGCATCAATTATTTTCGTCATTCAAATTTGTCCCAAATTTTGGCATTTCAGCTTTTCAAACATATTTCATACGTTTTTTTATGCATTGGAAAATAGTTTTGTTGGAATGTTTGCAGGTTTTGGAACGGATTAGGACATTTACATGGAAAACGCGTCTCGATATACAAACTTTTCTCATTCAGAAATGTCTTACAGAACCAATTAATTTGGTCCCAAACTTTGGCAATTCAGGTATTCAAACATATTTGATGTTTTTATGCATTAGACAACCATTCTGTCTGAATTTTGGCGGGCCTTGGAACGGATTAGGACATTTACATGCAAAACGCGTCTCGATTCACAACATTTTCTCATTCAGAAATTTCTTGCAGAATCAATTAATTTGGTCCCAAACTTTGCCAATTCATCTTTTCAAACATGTTTGATGTTTTTTTCGTGCATTAGAAAATATTTGTCTGAATTTTGGCGGGGTTTGGAACGGATTAGGACATTTACATGGAAAACGCGTCTCGATTCACATTTTCTCATTCAGAAATTTCTTGCAGAATCAATTAATTTGGTCCCAAACTTTGCCAATTCATCTTTTCAAACATATTTGATGTTTTTTTTCGTGCATTAGAAAATATTTGTCTGAATTTTGGCGGGGTTTGGAACGGATTAGGATATTTACATGGAAAATTCGTCTTGATTTACATTTTCTCATTCAGAAATTTCTTGCAGAATCAATTAATTTGGTCCCAAACTTTGCCAATTCATCTTTTCAAACATGTTTGATGTTTTTTTCGTGCATTAGAAAATATTTGTCTGAATTTTGGCGGGGTTTGGAACGGATTAGGACATTTACATGGAAAACGCGTCTCGATTCACATTTTCTCATTCAGAAATTTCTTGCAGAATCAATTAATTTGATCCCTAACTTTGCCAATTCATCTTTTCAAACATGTTTGATGTTTTTTTCGTGCATTAGAAAATATTTGTCTGAATTTTGGCGGGGTTTGGAACGGATTAGGACATTTACATGGAAAACGCGTCTCGATTCACAACATTTTCTCATTCAGAAATTTCTTGCAGAATCAATTAATTTGGTCCCAAACTTTGCCAATTCATCTTTTCAAACATATTTGATGTTTTTTTTTTGTGCATTAGAAAATATTTGTCTGAATTTTGGCGGGGTTTGGAACGGATTAGGATATTTACATGGAAAATTCGTCTTGATTTACATTTTCTCATTCAGAAATTTCTTGCAGAATCAATTAATTTGGTCCCAAACTTTGCCAATTCATCTTTTCAAACATATTTGATGTTTTTTCGTGCATTACAAAATATTTGTCTGAATTTTGGCGGGGTTTGGAACGGATTCGGACATTTACATGGAAAACGCGTCTCGATTCACATTTTCTCATTCAGAAATTTCTTGCAGAATCAATTAATTTGGTCCCAAACTTTGCCAATTCATCTTTTCAAACATATTTGATGTTTTTTTCGTGCATTAGAAAATATTTGTCTGAATTTTGGCGGGGTTTGCAACGGATTAGGATATTTACATGCAAAACGCGTCTCGATTCACAACATTTTCTCATTCAGAAATTTCTTGCAGAATCAATTAATTTGGTCCCAAACTTTGCCAATTCATCTTTTCAAACATATTTGATGTTTTTTTCGTGCATTAGAAAATATTTGTGTGAATTTTGGCGGGGTTTGGAACGGATTAGGACATTTACATGGAAAACGCGTCTCGATTCACATTTTCTCATTCAGAAATTTCTTGCAGAATCAATTAATTTGGTCCCAAACTTTGCCAATTCATCTTTTCAAACATATTTGATGTTTTTTTCGTGCATTAGAAAATATTTGTCTGAATTTTGGCGGGTTTGGAACGGATTAGGACATTTACATGGAAAACGCGTCTTGACTCACAAATGTGCTCATTCAGAAATTTCTTGCAGAATCAATTAATTTGATCCCAAACTTTGCCAATTCATCTTTTCAAACATATTTGATGTTTTTTTTTCGTGCATTAGAAAATATTTGTCTGAATTTTGGCGGGTTTGGAACGGATTAGGACATTTACATGGAAAATGCGTCTTGATTTACAAAATGTTCTCATTAAGAAATTTAATGCAGAACCAATTAATTTATCTAAAACTTTGGCAATTCAGCTTTTCAAACATTTTTGATGCGTCTTTATGTATTGGAAAACATTTCTGTCTGAATTTTGGCGGAGTTTGGAACAGATTAGGACATTTACATGGAAAACGCGTCTTGACTCACAAATGTGCTCATTCAGAATTTTTTTGCAGAACCAAATAATTAGTAGAGTATTTTGACCAACTGAAATTTTATCACTTGGTTCATATCAAGTAGCACTCTCCTCTGCTTTGTCTTCCAGTTCTACTCAGGCAATTATTCGGGCAGCAGTCTCAAGTGGGCCGAGAGAGATGACCTTAGTGAAAAGGTCGCAGCCCAGGTGCCATCCAAGACCCGCCGTGGCCTTCCTGGTCTAATCACACGCTGGCGTACTACACAGCCACCGCCGGCTTTGACAGATGTCTTTGTCCAAATGTGACAGAAGTGCGTCCAGACGTCACCCCCCCCCACCTCCTCGAGACCCCCCCATTCTTACACGCACCACCCGCTTGGCCCTTCCTCCACCCTCATTAGGGAAAACTTTTGTCTCTTTTCTTCCTTCTCGCCAAACCCGCCTCCCCCTGCTCCTCCCCGTCTCACCCGAAGACCACCCCCTACCCTTTCGGTCTATTCATGCCAAACCTCTTCATGACCCGCACAGGTTTTTATCCACCCCCCAAGCCCTCAACCTGCACCTTTTCAATCAGATGGATTCACACGTTTCTGGCCGTGTACGTTTGCTAATGTGCGTTTTTTAGCATACAGTTGGACCTTGGCTTACGAACTTAATTGGTTCCCAGACAGAGTGTGTAAGATGAAAAATGTGTATGCCAAAAATTAATTTCCCATAGGAAACCATTAAAATGAGAATCATCCGTTCCCACGTCCAC
The DNA here is from genome assembly GCF_051943395.1 of Hippocampus bargibanti. Taxonomy (NCBI): domain Eukaryota; kingdom Metazoa; phylum Chordata; class Actinopteri; order Syngnathiformes; family Syngnathidae; genus Hippocampus; species Hippocampus bargibanti. The sequence goes on along the minus strand of NC_142739.1, from coordinate 26,414,151 downwards.
ATAAAACATAATTTTCTACTTTCTACGCCTTAAAACTACACAAAAATACCTTATTTTATGTATAATAAATGTGCTATAGTATTATGATTAAAGAAATAAACTGTACTGTACAATAAAGTCATTTTATTTGCCTTTGTGATGGTCGTTAATGGCTTGATGGAATGGAGTGTCCGGTTTCCTCAGCATTAAACACTTGATGAGGAACATAACCTTCTTTTACCATCTTGAGGAATGATCCCTTGTCGGTGCTTTCTCTGTTATAATTGTATCTAGTTCTTCATCAATTGTGATCTGTTTAGCTGGGTTGATAGCTTTTTGCATCAAGTGTACAGATGGCTTGTGCGGGTTATTTGTGGAGTTATTTTGTTTATTATTATTGTTATTTTGTTGCATGTTTATATAGTCCTAAAACTCAATATTCTGTGGGTCCTGGAATTCAAACGACAATGACAAAAACCCTGGCACTGGAGTGGGCACATTTTTGCACATGGTCTGGCAGTGAATGAGTTAAAAGAGCGACTCATGGTTGCAAAATGGCCGCCACGTACTTATTGTACGGATACAATAGAACATTTCCCAGTTTTGTGGAGCGAGGAGGACAAAAATAAAAATAAATCATTTGCGGTCTTACGGGCAAAGCTGGAAGGCGATTTCCAAGCGGCCATCGGCGCGTCTGATTGCATTGTAACTCAAGCGCTAGGATACGAACGCGCGTAGCTAAACCGGTCGATGTAAACGAGTCCCCTTGCGAATGCCCCGTCGCCAAAGTCGTATTTTACCCGACAACTGCTTTCACCTTTAAGCTACTTTTTCGGCCTTGCCGTTTGACAAGACGTACAACGGGGCATGAAAAAATAAAAATCAAAAATTACATCTCGCTAATCATGCTAACGCGATGAATTTATTTACAGTAGCGGGCGAGTTAGAAATGTATTCGTACACGCATGTGTGTGTGTGCGTGTCCATGCTTGCATGTGTGCGCTCACGTAGCCTAAAGAGGCAGGTGCTCTCTGGGGGTCATACGTTTATGAGGCTATGATTAGATTCTGCCTCATTTTGGTGATGAAATATGAGGCGGGTTCTCTTTCTCTCTTTATATTGCCCTCTCTCTATCGCCCTCTCTCTCTCTATCACCCTCTCTCTCTCTATTGCCCTCTCTCTTTATCCCTCTATTGCCCTCTCTCTCTTTCTCTCTTGCTCTATCACCCTCTCTCTCTCTCTCTCTCTCTCTCTCTCTCTCTCTCTCTCTCTCTCTCTCTCTCTCTCTCTCTCTCTCTCTCTCTCTCCCTCTATCACTGCCCCCCTCTCTCCCTGCCTTGATCACCCCTCTCTCTCTCTCTCTCTCTCTCTCTCTCTGTCACCCTCTCTATCGGGTGATAGATCTATCGATCTATTGATCACCCTCTCTATCGCCCTAGCGCCCTCTCTCTTGCCGTCACTCTCATGCCCTATTGCCCCCCCCCCTCTCTCTCTCTCTCTCTCTCTCTCTCTCACCCTATAATCCTCTCTCTCCTTCTCCTTATCTCGCTTGATCGCCCTCCCTCCCTCTATCGCCCTCTCTCTCTTTTTATCACCCTCTCTCACTCTATCGCCCTCTCTCGCCATCTGTCTCTCCTTCTATCGCCCTCTCTCTCTCTCGCTTGATCGCCCTCTCTCTCTCTCTCTCGCCCTGTCACTCTTTCTCTCACTCTGTCGCCCTCTCTCTCTCCCTCGATCTTCATCTCTCTCGCTCTATCACCCTCTTTCTCTCTGTCACCCTCTCTCTCCTTCTGTTGCCCTCTCTCTCTGTCTCTCATTTGATCGCCCTCTCCCCTTCTCTCTCATTTGATCGCCCTCTCTCTCTCGCCCTATCATCCTATCTCTCTCTCTAACTCTTTCTCTTTCACCCTATCGCCCTCTCTCTCTCATTTGATCGCCCTCTCCCCCTCTCTCTCATTTGATCGCCCTCTCTCTCTCACCCTATCACCCTCTCTCTCATTTGATCGCCCTCTCTCTCGCCCTATCATCCTTTCTCTCTCTCTCTCTAACTCTCTCACCCTATCGCCCTCTCTCTCATTTAATCGCCCTCTCTCTCTCATTTGATCGCCCTCTCTCTCACCCTATCGCACTCTCTCTCCTCTCTCTCGCCCTATCATCCTTTCTCTCTCTCTCTCTCTCTATAACTCTCTCACCCTATCGCCCTCTCTCTCTCTCGCCCTATCATCCTGTCTCTCTCTCTAACTCTTTCTCTTTCACCCTATCGCCCTCTCTCTCTCATTTGATCGCCCTCTCCCCCTCTCTCTCATTTGATCGCCCTCTCTCTCTCACCCTATCACCCTCTCTCTCATTTGATCGCCCTCTCTCTCGCCCTATCATCCTTTCTCTCTCTCTCTCTAACTCTCTCACCCTATCGCCCTCTCTCTCATTTGATCGCCCTCTCTCTCTCATTTGATCGCCCTCTCTCTCACCCTATCGCACTCTCTCTCTCTTATTTGATCGCCCTCTCTCTCGCCCTATCATCCTTTCTCTCTCTCTCTCTCTCTATAACTCTCTCACCCTATCGCCCTCTCTCTCTCTCGCCCTATCATCCTGTCTCTCTCTCTAACTCTCTCTTTCACCCTATCGCCCTCTCTCTCTCATTTGATCGCCCTCTCCCCCTCTCTCTCATTTGATCGCCCTCTCTCTCTCACCCTATCACCCTCTCTCTCATTTGATCGCCCTCTCTCTCGCCCTATCATCCTTTTCTCTCTCTCTCTCTAAACTCTCTCACCCTATCGCCCTCTCTCTCATTTGATCGCCCTCTCTCTCTCATTTGATCGCCCTCTCTCTCTCACCCTATCGCTCTCTCTCTTATTTGATCGCCCTCTCTCTCACCCTATCATCCTTTCTCTCTCTCTCTCTCTCTCTCTCTCTATAACTCTCTCTCTCACCCTATCGCCCTCTCTCTCATTTGATCGCCCTCTCTCTCTCATTTGATCGCCCTCTCTCTCTCGCCCTATCATCCTTTCTCTCTCTCTCTCTCTCTCTCTCTCTCTCTCTCTAACTCTCTCACCCTATCGCCCTCTCTCTCCCAATCGCCCCCTCATCCCCCCTCTCTATCCTCATGTCCCATGCACACACACGCACACACACACACACACACACACACACACACACACACACACACACACACACACACACACACACACACACACGCACATGCGTGTGTCAAAGACTTTTGTTGAAAACAAACAGGCTAAATCCCTATCGGTCTTAGCCGTACGCAAACCGCAAATGTGCCCCCCCCCCCCCCCCCCCCCGCTGCTATGCATGGCCTGGTCTTCCTCATCACTAACTCTGGCTCCGCCTCTTACTCTCATCCCACAACACAAACACACATTTGATTCTACATTTGCGGCCCCCCCGCAGTCCCTTCCCGTCCCACACACAGTGGAGATAAAAATAGAGAATCAGAACGAGGGAATGGCGGGGGTGGGGGGATACACATCACAAAGCCCATCAGGCAGGGGAGAGATAGAGGAAGAGGAGGATGAGGAGAAGGAGAAAATGAAAGTAGGAAACACGCTTGTGTTCTCATTTGAAAGTGCAGCGGTAAGCAGTGAAGGGGAATAGTAAACAGCGCTGCTGACCACATAAATATGCAAAATTAGCCCACAAATTTCGCCCTGGTGGATAATTGCTCATCATAGCTTCGGCCCCGTTGGGAAACTTCCCGTGGGGGCTTCTTTGATTCCACACAGGGGGGAAAAAAACACACATGACTTTACGCAACGGTTTGAAACTCGGCGATACTTCAGTTCTTCAATTCATGAAAATATATTTTCGATAAACATACATTAGCATCATCATGAAATACTGTATATCCATGTTTTAGCACGTTTTTTTTTCCCTGTCAACTTGGCCACGTGGGGGCAGTCCAAGAAAGACAGATATATTGCGCCGCAGACTCAGCTCCTCTATTAGCTTGTCGGTACAGCAGTCGTAGTTGTTCTTTGCACAAGATCAAGAATATGCGCCTGGGAGTCATGTTATATTCTATTTATTATATTATAATATATTTTATTATATTAACGTGTTTTGCACGGTTTGGCTAACCGGCGCCAATATTAAGTCATTGGTTGCCATGACAACAAAATAGAATTCAGTTGTGCTTGTGATTTTGTAAAGGTCCTTAACTCATTCACGAATTTATTCGGAAATTGTAAATATCATGTAGAGCGCCATTCCCAAATTAATTAGTTTTTTTTTTTGTTCTTGCATGGGTGACGATAAAGCACTGGCCATGGCCTCTGGCAATGTTTTTTTTCCCTTCCACAAGGGGGAAGAATTTCCCTTTTTTTCCACGTTAGCGCTTTGTTCCAGTTTCAGCTGTTGTTAAAGCGCTATATCAACCAATATCGCATTGTATTTTGGACAGCTGCCCTCATTTCAAGCTCATATACACTAACTCCAAACCCATATAATTTAGGAAATAGCGCGTTGCGGTGCCAGGCATAGAATAACAATAATAATAAAAATAAAAATAAATAAAAATAAAAAGGGTCGGGCGGTCGTGGTCGTAAGTACGGGTAGTCATAAGTCGCGCTGGTTGTAAGTCGGATGTTACCTGTATAAATAAATGGGTACAGTATGTATTGTATTTTATACGGCCGCCCCCATTTCAAGCTCATATAACTCCAGACTCAATATTCTGTGGGTCCTGGAATTCAAATGACAATGACAAAAACCCTGGCGCTGGAGTGGACACATTTTTTGCACCTGTCTGGCAGTGAATGAGTTAATGTTTCTGCGTGAACCTTCAAATGTATGTTTTTTTTCTTAAAATGCTTTCAATACTTGCTCTGGAATGTTTTGTCATGGTCACCTCTGGATTTGTGTCACGTGTTTCGATGTGCGACCAAAGAAGGCATTGAAAAAGACAGAAGCAGCCTGTTAAACTCATCTTTGAGTAAGAGACCTAACCCGGGGCAAAAAGGAGTATTTGGCATACTCCTGCACAGGAAGAGTTACAAATCTATCAGTTCATGGCAAGGCCACTCATAAAAATGTCTACGTTCTGTTGGTTTATGGATATTGGTAAATGTAAACAACTGGGAAGAAAAACCGGGACAACCGAGGCCCGTAGTGAGCTGACAGGATCCTCCCGTGAGCTCGCCCCGAACTCCTTTCAACATATCCGCTCAAGAATTACGGCACGACATTTAAATCAATAACATCCGATACAAAGTGCAGATTTTCATTTTCATAATGATGCCTGTGAATAATTTCTAGTGTATCAAGGGAAGCAAAGTGTGTGTGTGTGTTTGTATGACTAGTCTTGTGAGGACCATTAACATTTTATACCATACGTAGTGAGGACATTTTTGTCAAGTGAGGACCTTTTGGTCGGTCCTCACAAGTTTTTTAATCTAAAGGCTTCTAGAGGGTCTATATATGCAAGTGTTAAAGTTTCAGAGAGGTCCTCACAAATTCACCCAAAATAATTTTCGGTGTGTATTTTCATTTCACTTGGATACACACACTTTTTTACTCACGGTGTGTGTTCATGTGTGTGTGTGTGCGTGGTTAATAAGTCGAAAAAGTTCATCCCACAAAAAGTAAAACGATATTTTAACCAAATTCATACAGGGATGAGGACTTTGAATGTACCCATTCAGAGGCTTCACTCCTGCTGTTATTTCAGTTTCAAGTCCACTTTTTTATTTCTTTGATTTTTAAAGAAGTTAAAGTGGGAAATGGGGTGACATTTCGTGTTCAAATGTAACACTAGTTCTTTAAACTTATTGGCAACGGTGGTCCTCACTCCTTATCTGGAGTTATCCGGACCTCACAAAACCATTGAAACAGGAAAGTGTGTGTGTGTGTATCCGTGCGTGCGTGTGTGTGTGTGTGTGTGTGTGTGTGTGTGTGTGTGTGTGTGTGTGTGTGTGTGTGTGTGTGTGTGTGTGTGTGTGTGTGTGTGTGTGTATATATAAAAAGTTGAGTCTCTAATTAAAGAACAGAGCTCCCCGGATAGCACCGAGCCATGACAGCACACACCTGCTAAGCCGCTTATCACACTTTAATTTCACCTACACTAAGATTCGGGTGAAGTCAGCGTGACCAAGCCAATACGGCGTGTTTGTATGTGCGATTGTGTAGCGAGTCTGAAGTGGAACAAAGATGAGGGGGGGGGGGGGGGTTGATAACGGGCCAGGGAGGGAAGAGGGAGAGAGAGAGAGAGAGAGAGAGAGAGAGAGAGGGAGATCAACGGTGGAGAACAAAAGGGGGAGATAAGGTAAAAAAAGATTACAGAGCAAATACAGCAACTGTAGCCTAGCAAAGATTGAGATGAGGAGAGCGGATAGAGCCAGCCGGGGAGGCGGGGAAAATGGAAAGAAGCCACTGGTGTAGACAGGATGCGGACGCGAGTGTCGCTTTTGAACGTGCGCGCCTTCCTTTGCGTGATTTTTAGTTTTTTTTTGGTGGGTATTTAACGTCACTTGTCACCGAGTGTCACTCGTGGTAAGCGCCACTCCACTCGGAGCGCTATCGGGAAAAATCGTTTCGTCATAAAAAAAAAAGAGAAAAGAGGCGCCATGTTGTTTTGGTGTGTCGGATTACCGAATAGCTCTATAACCTGACATTTTGAAATATATATTTGTTTTGTGTTTGCCTCATGTGGACAGGTTATATGCCCGCCAGTATTGTAATAACTGTCTACAAGTGCTGCTGCACCGCTATTGTTCTTCTACATCTTAAATCGCAAGTGTTTGGGATTGGATTTTTGCGTTCTTGTTTTCACAGGAAACTTCAGCTGGGTTAAGCACCCACCTGCCCCCCCCAAAAAAAAAAGTCATACGGTGCTATTTTCTTAAGTTACTTCAGTCAAATAAATAGTAATTAATCAGTTTAAAAAAAATTACAATGTAAGAAATAAACTAACGAATAAAGAAACAAAAATACATATAATTAAATATATAAATAAAAATACAAATAAAATAAAATGGGTAAAGAAGTAATAAATTAATTTAAAAAATAAAATAAAGAAACTAACAAATAAAGAAACAAAAATAATTATACCTAGAAATAGATAAATACATATGCAAATAAAATTAAATATAATAAAATACAATACAATATTTAATGAAAGCAAAATAAAGAATCTAACAAATAAAGAAACGAAAATAAATATACATATATAAATAAATATGCCAATAAAATAAAATATAATGAAATAAAACAAAATATTTAATAAAAAATAAAATACATAAACTAACATATAAACACAAGTGAATATACATGTAAATATATTAATAAATATTCAAATAAAATAAAATAAAAAATATTTAATAAAAAACTAAAATAAATAAAGTAACAAATAAAGAAACAAAAATAAATATACATGTAAAAATAGAAATAAATATGCAAATAAAACGAAAAATAATTAAAATAAAGTAATGCACACTGTGTGTGCGTGTCTTGCTAGTCCAGAGAGATGGTGGCAGGAGGCCGGCAGTCTGTTTCTGAGGTCAAAGGTTATGGATGAGCCTGTCGTCAACACACTCAAAGCAGAGGCGGGGAGCCGCACTCAAACTTTCTTTCTAGGACAAGCATGAGAAGGACAAAACATCCACTGATGGGACAATTTTCACATAATTAAATCTATCATCCATTTTCTATTCTTCGGAACAAACAGGGACCAAACGGTTTGCTTTTTGGGTGTCGTTCTTATATCGAAAAGAGAAAAACGCACCGGCTGGAATTGAAAACGGTTGTTTCGAGGAGTAAATATGGACCTATACAAAGCCGACATACATCAGCTGTTTTAGATATCCGAGAGGAGATATCGCTGTTGCATCAAATACGGCAAAACACGCCGCGGTGTCAACTTTCCGCCAGCGTGCTTGATAAAATCTCCCTGTGTGCTTTTATTTCCTTCCAAGTAAATAAAAATGTGCAGGATGGATCGGCCATCTGTCCATCTACGCTTTCTTATTCTCTCTTTTCATTTTCTTTCGTCATCGACCGTCACACGTCGATCCGCCCTTCGCGTGACATGCCACCAGCGCGTCCAATTTCAAAGACAGGGGATGGGGGGGGGGCGACGGCACAGTGGGTGGGTGCGCCCGATTTCGGCCCCCGTCGTCCCATCGTGAGATCTGACTATGAAAATGAGTTTGAGAGAAACTAATCATGCAGCTTAACAAGTGGAGCGGCGGAAGAAGAGGAGGGTGCGGGTGGTGTGAAACGGTCAAAAGGGTCAACTAATCAAGAGGAGGGGAAATGAAACGAAGGGTGCGAAGGAGGGGCGGCGGGCGGGGGGGGGGGGGGGGTACGTGGCGGCGACGTCGAGAGGAGGACTTAGGAGAAGGGTCGCCATAAATGACTGTGAAATGAGAATCCGAGGAGGATGAGGCGGTGCGCAGGCAGGGGAGGAAGTGGGATGGGGGGGGGGGTAAAGGACATTACAGGGAAAAAGCGCATGTAGGGATACCACAGAGATATTTGAAAGGGACGCTTGTGAGGAGAATATTCAGTCATATTGGGATCGCATAAAGGAAGCAGTTGAACAGAGGACCGGGTGGGGGGCAGGGGGGGGGGGGTTCGAATGGAAAAAGAGATAAAAGCAGAGAGGGCTGAATGAGGGCGAGATGAAAAGGATGTGACAGAGGGATGTGAGGTGAAGGAAAGGATAAATGCTCTCAATCCGATCAGAGGGGTCGTACAAAAAAAGGTGACAGCTCATCATGGGAGACCAAAATTACACAAAAAAAAGAGGGGACGGATTTCGGTTTGTTCATACAGTGATACCTCCGTTTATGAACGCTTGAGCACACGAACGTTTCGCCTTACGGACATTACATTCACGAAAATATAATCTTACTTAATCGTACGAACTAGTTTTCGGCAGACGAACCAAACCACACAGCGCCACGGTGACTGGCGGACTAGTTTTTCACGCCCTCTTTGAGTGCAGATGTGGTTTGTTATCGAGTGGATTACGTTTGCTATGATGGGACCGAAAAAGACCCCACCACAGGCTAGTGTTAAGCCAAAGAGGACATAAAAGAAAATTACGGTTGAGCAGAAGAAGGAGATTATCGAAAAATCGAAAAAGAGTGCCAGTACCAGTATGCTAAGTCGACCATTGCTACGTGTGGCTAAGGATGTTGTCTAAGCAATGCCGTATTGTCTAAGCCAATAGAAGAGGCTGAAAAGCCTCTGTTGATTTTAATGAATGAAAAGCAGCGAGCAGTGTGAGTGAGGGTATTATCGCCGAGAAAGCATGGCAACTTCACTCGGATAACATCAAGACGCAACTACAGTAAAGTCTCGTTATATCGATATCGGATATATCGATAGTCCCGGTTATATCGATACTATTTCTATGCACGCACGGAGAAAATTACACGCAAACAGGGTCGGATATATCGATAGTCCCGGTTATATCGATATTTTTTCGGACTCCCTTGAATATCGATATAACGAGACTTTACTGTATATCAACAACCATCACAAAGGTAAATAAAACAACTTTATTATACAGTACAGTTTATTTAATTACAATACAATAGCACATTTAGTATACATAAAATAAGGTATACTTTGTGTAGTTTTAAGGCTTATTTAATAGAAAATTGTTTTATGGGGACCTGGGAACTGATTATTCTCATTTTTAATGGTTTCTTATGGGAAATTATTTTTTGGGATACACACTTTTCGCCTTACACATGCTTTTTGGGGACCAATTAAGTTTGTAAACTGAGGTATCACTGGATTTCCACCGGAAAAATGGGAAACTGGCAGTATGACATGCGTGGGGAGGGGGAGGTCTTAAGGTGAACCGACCAATCAGAGATGGAAGACGTGAAGGAGGAGGTGTCAATCATAGCAGGCAATCACTGGCAGCCTCACAATGATCTTCGTTTGACTGGGTGTACAGACGCTCCCCAACTTACGAACGAGATATGTTCCGAACGGTTGTTCGTAAATTGAATTTGTTCGTAAGTTGAGTCTGTGCTATATTTTGTATGGAATGTGTGTTTAAAGCTGATATAAGTATGTCTAAGGCTTGTGTAAGTAATCTGTATTGATTTGAAATGAAAACTAAACATTTAATAAAATGTTTAAAAATGTTTAAAAAATATACAGTAAAGTCTCGTTATATCGATATTCTCAGGAGTCGGAAAAAATATCGATATAACCGGGACTATCAATATATCCAACCTTGCGCGCATGTAATTTTCTCCTTGCGTTCATAGAAATAGTATCGTAATAAGCGGTACTATCGATATAACCGATATCGATATAACGAGACTTTACTGTATTTAAATACAGTATACAACTGTGGCGACCCCTTGAAGGGAAAAGCCAAAAGGAAAAGAAGATACAACTGGTGAGAATACTACATATGTGACTACAAAAATGTTCGTAACTCGAATGTTCGTAACTCGAATGTTCATAAGTAGGTTAGTGTCTTTCGTACGAAAAAAAAGTGACATAGCAAAGGGACTTTGGAAAGCTGCATGTAGAATTAGCAACATTTCTGCTCGACATATCCTGTCTGTCAGTATATGTCACTGGCATAGATGGTGGCAAGATTATTTTTGATGAATAAATCATTTCCAGACCACTTAGGTGAAATGAAATCATTTCCTGTGGCCTGCATTTTCCAACGTAGTACTTTGGAGGTTCCACAACTGTCAATAAATGATGTACGTCCACCCGCCAAGTCGTCATCATGTCACAGTTTCACACGTGCAAACACAGCAGGTGAAGTGTGGCATTAATCCAATTAGAGGCACTTTGAAAGGGGGTCGGGGGGGGGGGGGGGGGGGTTGACCTTTATGTTTCCTGACTGTCTGCCGCCGCCCCCATCCCCTTTTGACTCATCCGCTGACCTTTCTCCCCTCCCCCGTGAGACGCATGACACATTGAATTTACTCTTAATGACGATTATGCGTCATTCGCCCACCATGTAAACCAACGCTGTCCATTATCCGGCAAAATGGAAGCCCGTTGATAAGCATCGTGAGTCGTCCGACGGTGACTGCGTTGTATCCCGGAGATGGCTTTTAGAATTTTCTTTTTAATCCCAAAAAGCAGTTGTGTAACATTTCCATCCTCAGTTATTCTTTATTTATTTATTTATTTATTTATTTATTTATTTATTTATTTGCGCGGGTGGTGGTTGAGTTCAAATCTCATGTACGGCGAGAGCTTCAATTTATTCAACCAACTTACACTCTCTTTTAATAGAGTTAAAGTTATATGGGTCTGGAGTTATCTGAGTTTGAAATGGGGGCGGAAGTACAAAATACAATATAATACATACATATTGATTTACGTAGCGCTTTAACATCTGAAGCTGTAACAAAGCGCTAACATGGACAAAAGGCAAACGCTGCCCCTTCATGGCAGGGAAAAACATTGCCAGAGGTGTGACCAGCTCTTTATCGGCACCCTCCGCGAGAAAAAAACAAAACCCGAACAAATTCAGGAATGGAGCGCCACATCAACACTTGTCAATTCCCGAATAAAAATTTGGGAATGGCAGCGAATGAGTTAATATGTTCTGGAAGAAATTCCTCAACTTGAAGATTTTGTAAGTCAAGACGTGTTTTCCATGTAATAATAATAATAATAATAATACATTTGATTTCTAAGCGCCTTTCCAAACTCTCAAGGTCACTTTACAGTCACAGGATCAGTTTTTCTGCGGGTGAGCAGCGGCAGCCACACACGCCAGCGTTCACTCAACCCGGAAGTACCTCAAATAGTATTCCAAACATTAATTTGCCATAGCAGACCATTAAATTGAGAATAATCCGTTCCCAGGTCGCGATAAAACATAATTTTATACTGAATAAGGTTTAGAACAACACAGAATATAACTTATTATGTGTATAATGAATGTGCTGTGGTATTGTAATTAAAGAAATAAACTAGAGTATAATAAATGTATATAATTTAATAATTTAAATGCCCTAATTCGTTCCAAACACCCCCAAAATTCCGACGGATTTTTTTTTTATTTAATGCACAAAAAATGCATCAAATATGTTTGAGAAGCATAAAATATGGTGTCAAAAAAATGAATGGACGGGGTCTATTTTTTATTTTTGACATTTGGAGGCCCCGCTGAACAATGAGCTGGGATAACATTATACACCCCCCCCCCAGCCCCCTGAAAAGATTGTTATATCACGACTGCAACAGCACTGCCAGCGAGATCTTATCTCTACATTTGCCTTCAGACAAGTTTGCGTGAAGCTAAACTCTGATTAGAAGGACACAGCCAAAATGAGATCGAGGGCGGCCCGGGGGATCCGTAACGCGTATCGACCAATTCACTACTTTTTAAGCGCCGCAAATAGTTTGCGATAAGGTTTTCCATTTCCCGCTTAAAGCGCCGAGACACCCCTCTGGTAAAAAAAGGAGGTTAAAAATAATGCAAACTATTTCAAACGGTTAGCGTAAAATCCCTTTTTAAGCACTCGGGAAATCAGGTCAGAGAGAAAAGGCGATGGGTGTGTGGGGGGGGGAATAACGGCGAGGGGGTGACAGAGAAGTACAGCGTATGAGACAGTCACAGAGCTCCATCCATAATGAACGGAGTCCTCGGTACGTGATGCCTCGCCAGAGAGCGAGCGAGACAAAAAAAAATGGGGTGGAGGGCGGGCGCAATAATTAAACAAACTCTCCAGGCGGCAGCTATCACTGCGGGCTAAACGGCTGAGATGGACCGACGGAGGGCGACGGCAACATGGAGAGGATGATGATGCGAGCGTATAAGCCCCACCCCCACCCCCCACCGCCCCACTCTCAAGGACTTGCACACTGCAAGAATCAAGACAAAAGCACGGAAAATCCTACTATACCATCGGCACCCTGCCCACCACCTTTTCCAGCGACTCCCCTCAGGCAGGCGCTACTGATCCAAAACATTTAAAGTACTTCTTTCCCCCCCCCTGTCGCCATTAACAATCACCCAAATGTCTTTTTTTTTAATGTCTTTTTTACTGATGATACTAGTGCAACGTGTTCTACCGGAGACAAATTCCTTGTGTGTTCTAGAACCTTGGCCCAATAAAGATTAATTCTGATTGTGAAAGTTGCCCGGTGTGAAGCGTGTGATTGCGCACTTACCCCTGGTAGTGTTTTCTGCTCGTGAAGGGCGCTCTGGGCTTTCAGCGCAGACTCCCTCGCACAGTACGTCAGAAACGCACATCCTGTCACAAAGACAACCAGTCAGCGGCGAGAAGGACGCGTAGGTAAGGTCTAGTGGCTAAAGGAAAGGAGGTTCAAATCGTCATCCTTCTCCGTTAGGAGTCTCTGTCTCACCCCCTAACCTGTCTCGACCCACCCTCTCTCCTCTACAGTCGAGAGAAAGACCACCATTTCAAATCTTTGATTTTTCTCACCCCCTGATGACTCGCCAGTCGCCAAGGTTTAAAACGCAGGGGGTGGGGGGTTTACACATACAGTGATACCTCGGTTTACGAACCTCTTGGCTTACGAACTTTTCGGTTTACGAACGTTAAATGTATGAAAATTTTTACCTTGGCACCCGAACTTTTTTCGTACACGGAGCTGCCTCAATGAGTGATACGTTGTTTGCGAACTAATCCGTTCTTCTAACAACAAAATGGCAGTCAACTGTTTTTGTCCTCTATTCCCCGCCCCCAGTCTTCACTGAAAGCCACGTGATTGGTCAAGAACGCAGCAGTGAGGGGAGGTGGTTTAAACATTAAAGAGACAGGCAGACGACAGTGACAGTTTCAACTTTCATAGTTCAAAGGCAGAGTGTAGACTGCAAGGTTAAAATATCCCATCAATCAGGCTCCACAAACAACCCGCACAAGCCATCTGTACACTTGATGCAAAAACCCAGCTAAACAGAACACAATTAAGGAGGAACTAGATAAAATGATCACAGAAAAAGCACCTACAAGTGATCATTCCTCAAGATGGTGAAAGAAGAAGGCTACGTTCCTCATCAAGTGTTTAATGCTGATGAAACCGGACACTCCATTCCATCAACGACCATCACAAAGGTAAATAAAACGACTTTGTTATAGTGTACAGTTTATTTCTTTAATTATAATACCATAGCACATTTATTATACATAAAATAAGGTATATTTTGTGTAGTTTTCAGCCTTAGAAAATTAAAAAGTAGAAGATTATGTTTTATGGGGACCTGGGAACAGATTATTCTCACTTTAATGGTTTCCTATGATAAATTAATTTTTGGGATACACACTTTTCGCCTTACACACTCTGTCTGGGAACCAATTAAGTTCGTAAGCCAAGGTATCACCGTATGAATATTCATGCACTGTAAAAAAAAAATAAAAAAATAACGATACCTAACACCACCATGATGAAGCACTCGAGAGCAGAGGACACTCCACACGGGCACGTCACAAGTTTCAGAACGGGCACGTCACGAGTCAGCACACACGACAGCACCACAGACGTGTGCGCGAAGGCTAACGAGGCCTCACCTGCGCCGCACACTCACTCACGTCTACGCCGGCTGCATATACCAACCACTTGGCATGCCTCACGATCACTCCATATACACCCCCCACCTCCACCCCGATCCCTCCATCCCGCCCCACCCGCTGCTTGCCTATGGGTCTGTACCTGCGTCTGTGTGTGTGAGGGAGGCTGGCCGGAGCCGTTTACTACACCTGTCACCAGCACTAAGACAACAAGATTAGCAGCAGGTTAGCATACCCGGGAAGAGGCTGATGAAGTTATGGACGTCCAAAAAAAAAAAAGGAAGACAGGACGCCATGATTAGGACGAGGACGATCACAAAGTAGGGAGGAAAGGACGTCACAGATGACAGCAGAAGCCCCAAAGTGGAACGTGCTGGAACAGGAACGATGTGAGTTAGCTAACCGACTTAGCTTAGCTTATTTGTAGACAAGTTGATTGATCCGAAAAGCATTGCGGAAAGGAGTTGATTAGTCACAACTATTTTGATAATCGAGTATCTTGTCGATGAATTTGACTTAGCATGATTCAGACTAGATCTCATTTAGCTTTTAGTTCGCTTTCTACTATCTTTGTGACTGTTTTATTTCCCATATATGATAGTTGTCCATCTTTGTGCTTTCTTACAGCTTCAGCTGTTGTTAAAGCGCAAGATAAATATTAGCTGCCTATTAGCTAGCTAGCTTTCTATCTGAGTTTCTTCCAGGTTGAGTGAAGGCCTAGCTAGCTATCTGTTAGCTATCTATTAGATAGCTAGCTTTCTTTCCGAGTTACTTCCCGGTTGCTGGCGCGTATGGCTGCCGCTACACCAAAAAAGTTATCCTGTGACTGTAAAGTGACCTTGAGAGTTTTGAAAGGCGCTTATAAATGAAATGTATTATTATCAATTAATATGTATTGTATTGTAAAATAACAGATTAGCAACATTAGCTTCAACTATTGAAAATAAACATTTTGCTCCTTTTGTGACATGTTATGAGCCAACCAAATAAGCGCATTATTAAAAAAATATATATATAATAACTATATATACAGTATATGTAGACTAATATTTTTTCTTTCATTGAAAAACCTCTTTTGGAGGAACAGGGAGTAAAATTTTTATACATATACGTATTAAAAAAATCCAAAGTTTTCCTCATGTTCTTTTGGGCCACAGTTTTGTTGTTATGCATATTCAGCAAATATTTTAAGAATACGGTATTTAAAAAATACAATAATACTCATTCGCTGCCATTCCTGAATTTATTCGGGAATTGAAAAGTGTGACGTGAAGCGCCATTCCCAAATTTGTTCACGTTTTGGTTTTTCTTGCTGGGGTGCCAATAAAGCGCTGGTCAGACCACTGGCAATGTTTTTTTTCCCTTCCACGAGGGGGCAGCATTTGGCTTTTGGACATGTTAGTGCTTTGTTGCAGCTATTGTTAAAATAGATCAATATGTAGGTATTGTATTTTGTACAGGCCGTACCCCTTTCAAGATCAGATAACTCCAGACCCAAATACTTAGGAATTAACTCATTTTTTTTTCGAATGAAAGAATAGAGTAAAGTTTCTCACGCCGAATTTAATGTTTTTTGTAGTCCTAAAACTCAATATTCTGTGGGTCCTGGAATTTGAGTGAAAATGACAAAAACCCTGGCACTGGAGTGGATGCATTCTTGCACATCATCTGGCAGTGAATGACTTAAAAGGGCAAAATGGATTTTATCAACCCTTTCACATCCACCGTCATAACCGCCTTGCACTAGCGCCATTTTTTTTGCTATTTTTTTTCTCCACTCCCGATGATTCTACAGGCACGTGAGACCCTAAGAACTTATGACGCCCAAACATTTTTTTAAAAGCTCATCGCGTTTACGCCTACCCCGAAATGTGACGCTTACATCTGACGCCGGCTTTTTTTTTGTTTCGCAGGTATCACCGTTAATAGGAAGAAACCAAGCATAGTGTTCCACTTCAGAGGTTCGACTGTTAAATTAAGAAGGTACAAGAGGACACACGCACACACACACACACACACACACACACACACACACACACACACACACACACACACACACACACAAGCATCTTACAGTCCATCTCATTGCTTTTAAGAGGAGCTTACTGTGGCCGAGAGGATTCTCAAAACAGCAGATTCTTCCTCTTGTATCACACAGGCTTACAGGCCCATTACACTGATTGGCGCATACAGTCTAATCTGCTTCATAACACACACACACACACACACACACACGCACGCACGCACGCACGCACGCACGCACGCACGCACGCACGCACGCACGCACACACACACACACACACACACACACACACACACACACACACACACACACACACACACACACACACACACACACACACACACAGAAAAGAGCCCCTCCGACAACGTGTATTTTCCACAATTTGCCTGCCGTATGTTTGGATTGAAGTTGGAGGCGACATCTTTACGTAAGGGGCGTCGAGTGTTTTCTCGCCGTCACGCTTTGCCGGAAACTAAAAGGAAGTGTCACGGTTTCCATGGCGACATGGATCCGCAAGCGAGCACAATCCACGTGCGACGCGACGGCGGCGCTCACCTTTGTGCATGCCGGTGTATTTGTCTTTGATGACGGTGAGCTCGTAGATTTTGCCAAACTGCTCAAAGATGGGCTTGAGGTCTTTCTCCTCCAGATTGCGAGGAATCTGGCCCACAAATAGCTTGATGGCGTCGGCTTCCTTCATCGGGGCGGGAATGGAGGTGAGGGGTGGTGGGGGATGGGGGGAAGCGGGGGGTCCGAGGACCAAACAATTGAGAGGAAGGTATCCCCCAAAGTGGAGGAGTGACTGGCGTTTGCTGGATCTAAATGATAGAAGAAGAAAAAAAAAATGTTGAGTCTCCAAAGTTTAGCTTGGGGGCTATTTGCAGCTCACAGTTTGGTTTTCCCTTCCTCCGTAATATGATGAGGTCTTAGAAATATACTGAAAAAGAATTAAAAGCAGGATTCTGAAATATCACCATCAAAGAATTACTGAAATAAACACATGAAACTGACAGCATTTCGCCAGCCACATCGCACAATTGCAGAGCATAAAAATTAGTTTTTACCTTTTTTTTTTTACACAAAAAGTATTTTCGGAACACACACTTTTATTTTATATATATTTTTTTATTGATGACAAAAAAAAATTCAAGTGCATGGAGGATTCATACATAGATAATACAGTAAAGTCTCGTTATATCGATATCGGATATATCGATAGTCCCGGTTATATCGATACTATTTCTATGCACGCACGGAGAAAATTACATGCAAACAGGGTCGGATATATCGATATTTTTTCGGACTCCCTTGAATATCGATATAACGAGACTTTACTGTATATAAATATATTAGCTCTTGGACACCTTCTTCTGGCGGCTTTTGGGTGGAAGGACTACTACAATGTGTCTTTTTTCAGTCAGGGGTGTTCCTTTAGTGACGTCACGTACAGACTCGTCACCAACTCAAAAACAAGACTTCCTGAATATTCAGCGCGAGTCTTAAAACGTAAAATATAGCAAGATGCGGTGGAATCTTTGTCAAATACGCTCAGTAGAAGTCATTTGAAGCCATTTTAAAAATTATGGACACAACTTGTCCGGAGACGTCGGTTGCCCTTTAATTTTCTTCAAAAGATCACACTGCACCTTATACGCCGGTGGACCTTATATGTGAAGTCATATTGAGCCACAAGCCACCCACTCCATTTCCCCCTGTAGAAATAGTAGTCCGTAACGCCAGCCTCTAATGTGCGCGCCTTATATTTGGAAAATCTTTATATATTTACATATTATATTTGGAAAACTTTTTTTTCATTCCTTAAAGGTGCACCTTATAGTCCGGTGCGCCTTATACAGTAAAGTCTCGTTATATCGATATTCAAGGGAGTCCGAAAAAATATCGATATAACCGGGACTATCGATATATCCGACCCTGTTTGCGTGTAATTTTCTCCGCGCGTGCATAGAAATAGTATCGATATAACCGGGACTATCGATATATCCGATATCGATATAACGAGACTTTACTATATATGGAAAAGGTTTAAAAATACATCATTCATTGAAGGTGCACCTTATATGTGGAAAAAGTTTAAAAACACACCATTCATTGAGAGGCGCGCCTTATATGCCAGTATGCCTTATACACCGGAAAATACAGTACATTTGTTCAATATTTTTAGGGCTAAATCGGTGCAAAGAGGTTGCTGTACTTTCATCTTGCTATAATAATGACGATGAGCCGATTTTTTTTCTCCAGGTACTACTTCCTGACAAATGTCAATGAGCGTGAAATAAGAGAAGCTGTCACACCACGACTTTTCACCAAAGTAGAGCCTTTTTTTCAAACCACTTGAGTTCATTCCCACCAGTTAAAATGAATCAACGGTCAATTTAGATCCTGACTGGATGTCGGGGGTAAAGAAATATATGAAAAACGGGGGAAAAAAATTAATAAATCATTGTTCCTTTGTGTGCTCTTAAGAGTTTCACCAAAAACTCACCGATTGCTTTCGAAAAAGAATACAATTTGATTACATTCAAGAGGTTCAGACTTTTAGCCTTTTCTTTGTGACGTTTGGGCGACCAGACTTCCAATACCGCCCCCCCCCCCCTATGCACCCAAGGCTGTGTTCTCAGCCTATTATTGGATTCCCAATCCAGCCATGACAGCAAGGTCTGTCATCTTTGAAAAAAAGTGGAGTGTTTTTTTTGTTGTTGTTGTTATTTGCCTACATCGCCACTAGCTTTAGCGTGTTAAATAATCAAACTACGATTTTTTTTTAAGTTTGTCGACAGGGACGATATGTAAATATATCCCACAATATTTTCATCACATTTCTATTGTTTACTCCGCTTCAATTATAGATCCGAAACGATCTGTAAATCCGGGAAAACGAACAGAACGGAGTCGCGGATTGTGCTGGTGCATCCGATGACAAAGAGGCGCGAGCGCAGCTTCTGTTGAACAATTATGTAAATTCTAATGAGCCAATCAAAAAACAATAATGGCACTGTTCCCCTTTCGATCAAAAAGAACACGAATGGGACTAGGGTGGGGGTGGGTGGTCAGTGTGTGTGTGTGTGTGTGTGTGTGTGCGGTGGGTTACCTTTTTTTCGTTGGAGAAAGCAGCCGTGGGGATGCCTACAAGTACAGAAAGGAGAACATGATTGTATAGGACGGGCTTCTTTGTTTAGGCAGCTGGAGGTTACAACACGGATGTCATAGGGGAGGAGGGGGGGGGGCTCCCTTTGCTCTTTGTCCGACCCCCCCCCCCCTCTTTTTCCTTTCCTTATCTACACACACACACGCGCAGTGGAGAAAAAGTCATGTTTTAAAGTCTTACCTCTTGTAGGTGAAGCTTGTCAGTCAAAGAGGTCTAGTCGTCGTCATCAACTATGTGTGTGTGCGGTGGATTCTCTTTTTTTCCCTCTCCTTTGTGCCTCCTCCTCGAATACAAGTTGTCTTAGCGATAAAAAAAAAAATAAAACAAATCAATAAAATAAACTGAGAGGAACACTATTCTGAGCAACGAATGTTTTTTCAAGTGACAAACACTTGCCAGGAAGTCACGAGGATATAAAAAACAAACAAAATAAACGACAGGAGAGGAAAAAAAAAGTATTTCTTCGAGCTAGCTTGTTTTTACTTTGACGACGTGACAGTGACAAACTAAATAAATGGCGGGCGAAACGGCTTAATTGCTGTTCAGCAAGAGAAAACAGGTGGAAAAAAAAGCGGGCTTCTCTGTTCTTCTTCGTCGTGGCTGTTCGGCGGTGTTCTTGCGTTTTTTTATGTTGTTTCTTTCTTTCTTGTTTGAGTTTTTTTTTAGGGGGGAGTAAAAATGTATCGCTGGCGTTTTTTTGCTGGCGTCTCCGCCGTCCGACTCTTGCCTTCGCTTTGCTTTCACATCCTCGCGCAGCTTCTTTGCTCTGCCTCCACCTGCCCCTCCCCTTACTCGTGACGTCACTGGGAAACCGTCTACAAATGTCATACGCGTTTACACACAATATAAGGATTTCCTATCAGTATAAGCCTTACTTTCCCAATAACCTATACGGTTTAAATATTTAAAATTACAATGCCATTAAAAATAAGACCAAATAAACACCTGTTAAATGTGTTTTCGGGAATTTTGTGTGTGAGCATTTGTAGACGTTGCCTTAGTGTCGACGCCTATTGTTCTTGCCTGAAGCCCTGGCCTTGGTGCTGAAACGAGACGCTCCCTTTACTGTTTTTTTTATTTCTGTGGTGAAACAAAACAAAAGTTCGACCACACTAACGACCATTAGAATGTAAAATCTTCGTACAAAAGTTCATAAGTGATCTCATCCAGGCTGGGATTTGCCAAATTGCGACCCCTTTTTGAAGAAAAATAACCACAGTAAATCATACAAGAGGTGTTCCAAGATTGTTGTCTCAAAATATAAAGTCAAGGATATAAAATAAAAGAAAAGGTAAGAATTCTCAAGTCTTTTGCGACCATCCTTTCACTTTATACTTAGAATACTGTGGACAAGTCACCATTAGCTTTGTTTTTAATTGTGTTCTTTCACAATAATCACGATACAATATATTATAATATACAATTTAACAACAGCTGAAGCTATAAAGGAAATAAAGCTGTCACAAAGATAGTAGAAAGCACTAGTGAGTAAAAGCAAGATCAAGTCGGAAAAAAGACACATTATAGCAGTCCTTCCATCACGTCAATGTATTTTGCTGTACTTGTTTGGTCTGTTGCACCCAGAAGCCGCCAGCCGAGGGCGTCCAAGCTCCATGGAAGGAATTTATCAGCCTGTGGAAACGGGCTGATTCATTCCTCACACCAGCTCGGTGGCCATTTTGTGCCTCTTTTTGGGTGAGACATTTCCCACCAATGTTGCCTCAAAATGGCATGAAATAAATTCTTTAATCAGTTGCAAACATGCATGCTTTCCTCTTCAGAACTATTTGAATCATATTCATAACTGGATGTGTAACAAGAAAGCATATTCTCCGAATCTGAAGCCATTGTTTGGATTCTGCAGCAATGCAAGACGTCTTGGCGTGACGTCACGAACTGGGGGCGGGACTTTCTGAAAATGCCAATTCGCAGCTCAATTTTTTGCAGATTTTGGACACTAAGTCATTTTTATTGGTGTTTTTGCATTTTAATAAAAATATCATACTGCGTGTTTTGGGTATTTTAGATGCTATAAAACTTTTTTTCTGATGTCAGTTAAGAAACAAAAAAGTGACGTCGGTTGTCCTTTAAAATCACTGATTCCATACCTGCGGTTTTGCATAAAATGGATACTGTCCACATTGCACCATATCATTAATATATGTACCTTTGTATTATATTATGCATAATACATACTTGCAAAATTTTCACTCATATTATCTATTAACGTAATGATAGCCCCCTGCCAAAAATTTACACCCCACTCAGCATCAGCTGTACAAACGCTACTGATGCATCAATCTGACATTCATCGCACATGAGTAGAATTGCAACCCTTTCAAACGAATGAAGAAATAGTAGAGTAAGGAAAAGGGGTCGGGGGGGGAGAAGGGGTATACGTTCGCTTGTGATGCACGCGCCCACGACCGACTCCAGCTGCCGCTCACGCCAGAGAGCGAAATCACGCTCACGCCCACTCCGAGTAATGACGGAAAGGGGAGGGAGGTGGCCTACTTTTCACTCAATAGTGCTGTTTCACACAATGACAGCCAGGCGACGTCAAACCAACAAACCTGACGTCCGCGTGCGCGTCATGGTGTGAAGGAGAAGGATCGGTGAGAGTGGGGGAGGTAAATCACAGAGTTCAGGGTAATTTACTCCAACTAAAGGTCACCATCTGCCTGCCTTGCGTCGTGCCCTCTGTGAGCAAGCAACCCTGCCACATGCGCACACACTCATTTCCACATATATCACCGCACCGGAGGCGTCTGGCCGTAACCCGGCAAAGGCACGCAAAGCGGGGATGTTGCCTGCATGCAAAGCAGCGCGAAGGCCCGCACGCCACCGGAGCGGTGGAATCTCCCCACGCGTCAAAGAGCGAACACTAAGTAAGCCTGCACGCACTGCTACAAGGAAGCTGATTTGGGAACTCAGGTCGCGCCATCTTGGACCAGAAAAGTGGGACAACATGCTGAGTCATCATCTGTTTCAGCAAAGGGACGCATATTATAACCCAATTTTGCAATACAGTGTGATTCATCGGTTTCCGAACACCTTGGCTTACAAACTTTTCGGTTTACGTTAAATTGATGAAAATTTTACCTTGGCATAAGAACTTTACCTTGGCATACAAACTTTTTGGGTACACGGAGCTGCCTCAATGAGTGAGCCCCTTCTTGTAACAACAAAAAGGCAGATGACTGTTTCTGTCCTCTATTCCCCACCCCCAGTCTTCGGTTAAAGCCACGTGATTGGTCAAGAACGCAGCAGCGAGTGGAGGTGGTTTAAACATTAAAGAGACAGCCAGATGACAGTGAGAGAGTTTCAACTTTGATAGTTCAAAGGCAGAGTGTAGACTGCAAGGTTAAAATATCCTATCAATCAAGCTCCACAAACAACCCGCACAAGCCATCTGTACACTTGATGCAAAAAGCTATCATCCCAGCTAAACAGAACACAATTGATGAGGAACTAGATAAAATAAGAGAAAGCACCTACAAGGGATCATTCCTCAAGATGGTGAAAGAAGAAGGCTACGTTCCTCATCAAGTGTTTAATGCTGAGGAAACCGGACACTTCATTCCATCAAGCCATCAATGACCATCACAAAGGTAAATAAAATGCTTATTATACAGTGCAGTTTATTTTTTAAAATATAATACCATAGCACATTTATTATATATAAAATAAGGTATTTTTTTGTGCAGTTTTAAGGATTAGAAAATTAGAAAATTATATTTTATGGGGACCTGGGAACGGATTATTCTTATTTTAATGTTTTCCTATGGGAAATGAATTTTTGGGACACACACTTCTCTCCTTACACACTATGTCTGGGAAACAATTAAGTTTGTAAGCCAAGGTATCACTGTATTAGACAGCAAATGTCACATCAAATAACATCTAAGTGTCACAGCCGACATGGATTTACTGGCATCAACAAGCCCCGAGATGTGAAATGGCGTCGGTTGCTGGTTGATCGATAAAGTAGCTCATTGTCACTCAAATTTCAGGACCCACAGAATATTGAGTTTTAGGATTACGTAAACGTTCAATGCAGCGTAAGAAACCTTAGACTGTCTACTTTCACCAGAAACAAATAGTTCTTTCGTAAATTATATAGGTGGAGAGTTATATTAGCTTGAAATGAGGGTGGCTCTAAAAAATACAATGCAATACATACATATTGGTTGATATAGCGCTTTAACAACAACTGAAGCTGCAACAAAGGGCTAACATGGAAATAAGGGAAAGGCTGCCACCTTATGGAAGTGAAAAAACATTGCCAGGGGCCATGGCCAGCGCTTTATCAGCATCTAAACAAGAAAAAACCAAACCTGAACACATTCAGGAATTATCTCTATTTTATACCTATTAGCTCATCTATCCACATCCATCCATCCATCCATATGGATATTGATATCGATATAGATATTTTTAAGGGATGTTATTTTAATGAAAAAAAATATATTTTACATGTATATTTTTGGAGGGATATTTACATTTGAATTATTTTTTTCAGTATTGTTCAGTATCTACAACTTTAGAATATTTAAGAGCAAATTTAAAGTTAAAAAAACTAAAATTAAAATAATATAGAATATAAAAAATATACAAAAATAATCTAAAAATATTTTTAAAAAGAAAATAATGTAAAATAGAAAAGAGGGATATGCACATTTTTAATTTTCTAACAAAATATATGTATATTTTTTGGAGGGATATTTTTATTGTAATGTTTTTAAATATTTTTTAATATATACAACTTTAGAATATATTTGATAGGAAATGTCACATAAAAAAATAATTTTATGATGGTGATCCTTCACTACTAACGCGGTTTCAGTGCATCACAAATTTAAAAAAAGACAAAATAACAAAAATAAAATATACAAAAATTAATATAGATAGATAGATAGATAGATAGATAGATAGATAGATAGATAGATAGATAGATAGATAGATAGATAGATAGATAGATAGATAGATAGATGGTTAGATAGTACCAACCTGATGGATTTTCTTCTTTTGCAGGTGGTCCTGGTCCCCATGAACCTCGATAAATGAGGGATAACTGTACTTTGTCCCCTGTCTCCCTTCACCACTTTCAATTTGGCAAATTCACCAGGTACTCTGAGTGAAAAAAAACAAGTCAAGCATGCATGAGGACATTAAACTGCGGATGGGAATGGGATCGGGGTTTGGAGAGGCAAATTAACCAAACAATCAATCAAGTAAAAAATTAGCGATTACCTTTAATGAGAACAAGACACATTTTTTTAGCACCACGGTGATCACGTGATTCTGCAAAGTTGTCATCCACATTCCAAAAACACGTGAGCTTCGGTGATATAGTCAAAAAAATGGATTTGGATAGACAATAGCTTCACTGTAAACTTGAGAAAACGCTTATGAATCGGAACATGACTCAATGGCGCCACCCATTGACAGTAACAGAAACACTTTTTTAATCAATAATCGCAAGTCTATCTTCATCTTTTGTTTCACTTTTATTGAGTTCACTTCGCGTTATGATACTAAGTTTGTCGCACTGTTTTTGTGTGTCTATATGCGTGTACAGGAATAACAAGGTGCATTTGTAATCAAATCTGGTGGATGCTAGAGAGGAAAAACAATAAAACAAACAGCATAAAGTAAAAATAATAATAATAAATTACCGGTACATGTTCTTTGATATAGATAAATTACCATCCTTTCCTTTACATACATGTCTAAAGTCACTACGAGAGAGTCCAAATTTGGAAAACACGCGAATGAATTGAAAACTAAACATGGAGATTTTTTTTTTGAAGGTAGGTGCGAATCGATCGCGTGGACGACAACAACTACATAAAACTATAAGCGCATAACTATGTTCAACACATTTTATCCACATGAAAAACATACATAATATACAGATGGTCTCACCTTACAAGTGAGAGCTGATTTTGTGCCGTGTGAGGTAAAAAAAAAAGAAGAAAAATGGCGATGGGCTTAAACATATGAGGCTACTCACAAACATACAGTATATACATTGTGGTCGATATTTACCGTCAAGACAAGGCCGGGATGAGGATGTTTTATGACTTGTAATATGAAATTTCTGTTGACTGTGAACTGGAAACAATGACATTTGTTTGATTTTAACGATAACCACAATCGCATAACTGCCAACTTCTGGAACAGAAAAGCTGAGCGACACGCCAGGGTCTAGGTTACTGCGCATGCGCAGTAAACTGCCTTTACTTCAGCTTTTTTAATCATTTCAAATACGGTCCGGCGTACTACAATTTTATACAGGCATTTATACGAGCAGCTATTAGCCAAGGTTGACAGGTATGAAATTCAAACTCGCGTCATTTTCACCTTTTCTTGAGCGAAGTCTAACTTCTGGAAATGCTTGGGAGTATTCCTCACGAAACGACAGTAGTTTACTTTTCACACTTTTTGTTGATTTTTCTCCGGCAGACGCCATGACACGACAATGCTAAGAACGATGCTAACTCTTGAGTCTCGATTGTAGGAATGAGTTGTCACTCTGGATTCCAGGAAAGACCCGGACCACGCGCATGCGCAATTTCATCTAAAGGAAGCTAACAGCTAGCACTGTGCCGATCGCCTGTTTTGAATTATTAACGTAGAGTACAGTATTTACGATTTAGGATTCATTGTTTTTTTTTGGAACCCGTAATTGTCATTAACCCGTGACCCGAAATGGGATAATGAAAACCGTAGGTTTTAACGACAAAACCGGAGTGGTTGGCAGGTATGCAATCGGAGTGATTTTAAACTGAGCCGTGTGACATCACCAAATGGACTTTTTTGCATGTTTACAGTCCAACATATTTGTTCATTCAATGGCTCCTTTGGTTTATCTATTTTTTAGCAATACAAGCTAAAAGGGCACTTAAATGGAACATTTTGGCAAAAAAATATGGCAGAAAACTATAGATAGTTAACAGTTGAGAGGCTGAAGGATACACAAATATAAAAAAAAGTACAAGCAGTCCACTATGTCCTGCCGCGGCTTGGAATTGAAGCGGATTTACGTCGAACAGGAGATGTGAGGCAGTCTCTTTTCGTCAATGGATGCGACAGCTTCGTGTTTGCGTTCAACGTTTAGCTGATAGCAGACGTGTACATTTCACCATGACGTCCCTGATCCATTGGTGAAAAGGATGTTTTGATTCTCTCCACTTTCATTCTAGAACTGCTTCATACAACAAAGAGGGTGCAGAAAGTGCTTAAGAATGAATGACTCCGTTTGCGTTTTGTTCTTTTGACTTCAAGATGGCTCCGACAGAGTGGCTGTATTTACAGCAGCTCCTGTATTTTGTTTTTCTACATCTTCCTTTCCTTTCTTCTTCCGTTCATAACTTTGCTGCTGTGACTTGTAAATGTCTCCACTGCGAGACTAATAAAGGCTAATCTAATCCAATCCAATGATGCACATTTTCTCGTTTTCCTTTATGAACCTCTATGTTCACGATCGGCGTAAATCTGGCACGGCGTGCGGCAGATTTATGGTTCTAAGGCACGTTTGAGAAAACGCTGGAAATTTTACAGACCGGTGCAGAAAGGCGGCTTTGGGAAAGGAGGGAGGGCTGCGCCGCGGTGGGAGTGGAAACAGTCGACTTCAATCAAGGTGGTTTGTTGCATTGCACGCTGCTAAGTGAGCATTTACAGCCTAGCCGCAGAGTCAATTATATGCGGCTGCTTTCACATATTTTTTTTTTTTTTTGTAAGGCAAACCACTAAATGTGATCGACAACATCCTTCTCCACAGGTGAAGGATCTACTTTGGGCTTTCCGTGGTGGCGTAGAGGGTTTTGGTTGGGCGACGAGGGCCCAATTTTGAACTTGTGCATCGCCTGCGAATGGCGTGTCAGTGTCTCTTGGCACGGAGTGCTGCGCTGTGCGTACACGAGGCGCAGCACGCCGTCTTGTAGTAGGAGTAGACGCAGAGTCTGGCCTGCACCACCATCACGCAGTTGTGCCGTCTGTCCTGGCAATTCTCGTCTGTGGTTGCAAAACAAAGCAAATAAAAATGTAACACATTGCAATACAAATCATTAATCAGGTCCAAAAATGTACTTTGTACACTATAAAATCATAGATAGACATTGTTATCGGAATATTTACAAAAATTACCAATTCATTCACTCGGGTTCATTTTTATTCCCATTTTTATTCCCCATTTTTATACCAATTCATTCCCGGTTTATTTTAGTTATTCACTGCCTGACGATGTGCAAAAATGTGTCCACTCCAGTGCCAGGGTTTTTGTCATTTTCACTCAAATTGCAGGACTCACAGAATATTGAGTTGTAGGACGACATTAACATTCAATACAGCGTTAGAAACAGTAGACACTCTTTATTTCATCAGAAAAAGTTAATTCCTAAATTATATGGGTTTGAGGTTATCTGAGCTTGAAATGGGGGCAGCTGTCGAAAATATAATAATACATTTTATATGTATGCATTGCATTTGTATTATTATTATTATATGGAAAAAGTTAAAAAAATAAACCATTTATTGGGGGTGCGCCTTATACTATGGTGCGCCTTATACAACAGAAAATAGGGTAATTCCTAAATTATATGGGTCTAGGGTTATCTGACCTTGAAATGGGGGCGGCTGTCCAAAATGCAATGCATACATATTATATAAAATGTATTATATTATTAATAATAATAATATTTATTATTATTAATATGTATTATATTATTATTATTAATAACATTTATTATTAATATGTATTATATTATTATTATTAATATTTATTATTATTATTATTATTATTATTATTATTATATGGAAAAAGTTTGAAAATACACCATTCATTGGGGGTGCGCCTTGTACACCAGAAAATAGGGTAATTCCTAAATTATATGGGTCTGGGGTTATTTAAGATCGAAATGGAGGTGGCTGTCCAAAATATAATGCAATGCATACATATTATATACAATGTATTATTATGATTATGATTATTACATGGAAAAAGTTCAAAAATACACCATTCAATGGGGGTGCGCCTTATACACCAGAAAATAGGGTAATTCCTAAATTATATGGGTCTAGGGTTATCTGATCTTGAAATGGGGGAAATGCAATGTATACATATTATAGATATTTTATTATTATTATTATTATTATTATTATTATTATTATTATTATTATATGGAAAAAGTTTGAAAAACATTTGCCAGAGGTCTGACCAGCTTTATCACCCACCCCACCCCTCCCAAATTTGTTTGGGTTTTGTTTTTTTTTCATGCTTGGGAGCCGATAAAGCGCTGGCCATGGCCTCAGGCATTGTTTTTTTTTTCTTTTCCACAAGGAAAGTGTGAGCGCTTTGTTCCAGTTTCAGCTGTTGTGCGAGAGATTACTGTATAAATCAATATGTATTGTATTGTATTTTGTACAGTCGCCCCCATTTTAAGCTCATATAACTCCAGACCCACCTAATTTAGAAATTAACTCTTTTATTCCTGATGAAAGAAGAGAGTGAAAGGTTTCTAACGCTGTCATGAATGTTTATGTCGTCCTAAAACTCAATGTTCTGTAGGTCCAAGAATTTGAGTAACAATGACAAAAACCCTGGCACTGGACTGGACACATTTTTGCACATTGTCTGGCAGTGAATGAGTTAAAATGGCAGTTCGCCCATATGTACATTCCCGTTTCCCATCCGTGTTCTACTTCCAAATGCCGATCGCTCGAATGCAATTGGAGTAAAATGAGCGGGCGCGCGGTGCGATTGGTCTCCAACCTGGCACTTGCGGGCTGCACGGGATAGTGTTGCAGCTTTGTTCCTGTTCGGGTTTGATGTCCGCATCACAATTGTGGCTGTGCCTTTTGTCCGCCGTCAGACACCGTACCTCCCTCATCTGGAGGCCTTTCCCGCACGAGCGAGAGCACTGATGATGATAACACACAAAAACAAATTATTAAGCAACATTTGTTTTCGTTCCATTTCGTGGCCGCCACGCACGCGTTGCCCGTCTCACCGCGCTCCACTCGGTGGTGAACCACCGCGCTTGGCAATCGCCCATCTCGCACTCCCGCACGGCCGCCGGTTTGTCGTGGTGAGCGCATTCATCCGAAGGCACGACGGTGAAATCGTTGTCCGTCTTCCGGATGCAAATGACATCGCTGCGTTGGGTTCCGTTCCCGCATGGAACGTTGCACTGGGAAATGGACGTCACGTCCACTTGATTGGAAATGAAAACAAACGGAAACGGGCGAACTCGGCGGCGTTCGTACCTGCGTCCACGGGCTGCTGTACCAACCGACCACGGGCACGCAGGGACCGCCGTTGCAAGCTTTCAGCTCGGGCGGCTTGTCCCCGACGCAGCCGCCCGCGCCCTCGCCCTCTCGAACGCCCCCTCGCGTCAGGCACACCACCTCCCTCTTCTGCACGCCCGGCCCGCAACGCGCCGAGCACTTGGGAGCAAGCGGAGCGGACGGCGGGTTACGGACGGGAAAGCCTCCCGTGCATTTTTTTAGCCGTTGGCGGGGGGGGGGGCACTCACGGTGGAGGACCAAGTGGACGAGTACCAGTTGGTGACGCACGGGCCCATGTTGCACTCCTCGCTGCCCAGCGGACGAACACGGGAACTGCACTCCATGTCGTTCACCACGCTACCTTCGTCGCTCACGCAACGCACGCTCCTCGTCCTCTTGCCGACGCCGCAGTCCACCGAGCACTGTACACACACACACACACACACACACACACACACACACACACACACACACACACACAAATGCCTCTGTCATAAATTCTTTATCCTTTGCATAGAGCAATTTATATTAGCCCCATATGAATGAGTTCAACAGGCCTCAAAGAAGCCTTTACGAATCCCACTGCAGTTCTAGGTAATGTGATTCGCTGCTGGCTGTCATATACTGCCCCCTTAGGGGCAGTATAGGGAAACACAACAGAGGGTGTGAGCATTTAATTGCAATGCAATGTACTCAAAATAATATAAATAACAATTTAAAATTAAGATGTTTGTCAGGATTTTAAAATATATATACTTTTCAAATATATTTTATGTTCTATACATGAGTACATTGTAGGGAAGGATTATTTTTAAATATGTATATATATTTATAGATATGTATGTATTCAAATTATATTTTAAATTACATTTATTTAAATTATATTTAAAATTACAAAATAAAATGATGTTATATTTATAACATTAGCTATTGATCTTTTACAAAATATATGTTTGTTTACAAAATGTATATGTATATATATATATTTATTGTAATTGTATTTTAAATGACATCTATTTAAATGATATTTAGATTTTCTTAATAAAATGATGTTATATTGATATATATATATATATATACATACACACACACACACACATATATATATATATACACACACGCATATATACACACACACATACATACACACATACATATACAGTAAAGTCTCGTTATATCGATATTCAAGGCAGTCCGATTATATCGATATAACCGGGACTATCGATATATCCGACCCTGTTTGCATGTAATTTTCTCAGTGCGTGCATAGAAATAGTATCGCTATAACCGGGACTATCGATATATCCGATATCGATATAACGACACTTTACTGTATATATATATATATATATATATATATATATATATATATATATAAACATCTACATATATATAGATGTATATGCTTTTTATATATACATATACGCTTTGTTACAGCTGCATTTTTTATTGAATTGTATTAAAGAATTACTGCAGTAATTGAATTAAATGCAAAAAACCGAGAGCTTTTACAGCCAAAGTGCAAATGGTAGATGTGTATTCATATTTTTTTTAATTTTTTTTTTACCGTGCTCCAGTCCAAGCCAACCTCCCAGTGTGAGCACAGCTGCAACTGGCAGACTTGAGTCGACTCAGGAGGGAGCAATCCGGCGCAGCGTTGAGGGTGAACCATGGTGGAACGGTTGCCGAAACTCTGCCTGCATTGCAGCTGGCGTTGTTGAACGCCGGGTCCGCACGACACGCTGCACTCCGACCAGGCGCTCGCCTCCCAGCTGCATGTAACGAAAAATGACATCATCACCAATACGGAACTTTATACAAGACGGAAAATCCTCTAAAATAACAGATTTTGTGAAGTCTCAAACTTTTTTTCAAAATAAAAGCAGGAACTTTTCCAGAGCTCTGATTCAAAAACAAACGAGCATTTGTGTGTGTGCGTATTTGCTCACAATGGCGGACAGGCGTGCATATTGCAAGGCTCCTCGTCTGGTGTTGGCTTCGCGGCAGAGTCACATTTCCTCTCGGGCACTTGCTCGTCCGTGTGACGATCGATGCAGACGATCTCTCGATATTGATGGCCTGCGAAGAGAATGCTGGGGTGAGACGTATACTTGCACATGGATACGGCGGCCACACGAGGGAGACACAGCACATCATGTAAAACTGGTCAGGACACCGTCACTCAATAGTGACGTCATCGGACATGGCAGATGGGCTGTTCTGAATCCAGTGGTGCCTTGAAATGAATTCCTTCTGTGACCACACTCGTAATTCAAAGCAGGATTATCTTAAATCATATTTGACTGAAATGAATGGAAATGCTACGTAACGGGCATTTAGTAAACAAAATTAGCCCTCCATTATGTTTCAATTCTGAACTCATTCACTGCCAGACGATGTGCAAAAATGTGTCCACTCCTGTGCCAGGGTTTTTGTCATTGTCACTTGAATTCCAGAACACACAGAATATTGAGTTTTAGGACTACATAAACATTCAATACAGCGTAAGAAACCTTAAGACTCTCTTTTTTCATCAGGAAAAAAACAGTTAATTCCTAAATTAGATGGGTCTGGAGTTATATGAGCTTGAAATGAGGGCGACTGTCCAAAATATCTTGCAATACATACAGTTTATATAGCGCTTGAACAACAGCCGAGGCTGTAATAAAGGGATATGCTGCCCCCTTTTGGAGAAGAAAAACATTGCCAGAGGCCATGGCTAGCGTGTTATCGGCACCCAAGCATGAAAAAACTAAATCCGAACAAATTCAAGAATGGCATTCTACGTCATATTTTCAATTCCCAAATAAATTAGTGAATGACAGTGAATGGGTTAAAAAAAAATTATAGAAATGGAAATTAAATTATTTCAACAGATTCACTGTGTGTGTCCCGGATACAGCTCCTTGCAGAGGATAAACAATATGTGACAGGGAGTACTGTTATATTGAATGCCGAAATGTTTCGCTCTGCTGTTTGTATTGAACTATTAGTCACTTGATGGGTTACGTAAGTGTGTTAGCATTAGCATTAGCATTAGCATGAGTGCAAGTGTTTGTTTTCAATGTTGTCCATGCTGTTAATTCATGTGAAGTTGCATTGTTATGGATCATAAGGTCCTTTTGTGTACTTTTTGAGTACTTTTTTTTTTTTTTTTTAGACGGAAGCGGCGGGGTCGAACCTTTGCCGCAGGAAGCGGAACACGGCGTCAACGAGCCCCTTCTCCAAACAAACGGCGGCTGAGTGTCCAGTGGCAAGTCCGTTCGAGGTGGGATGCGAGCGTACCGGTTGGGCGCGGAGGCGTGACGGGGTGCCGATCTCTCGGCGGCCCAGCGATCCGACGGCAGGGGTGCGAATAGAGAGGAAGAGGAGGAGGAAGATGAAGAGGAGGAAGGGAAAGAAGGGTTGGACTGAGGAGGAGCGACGGCAGGCGCAGGCTCTTGGACGACGGACACGCTGTGGGCGCCTGCGCACAAGGAGGACAAACAGGAAGAGGACATTAAGATGGAGACATGACAGCGACGACGCATTTTGACTGGCGCGAACGTACTGACCGCGAAGGGACGCCCTTCCCTGCGTTTGCCTCTCGCTGGCCGTTTCTCCTTCCGACTTCTCCACGGGGATGTAAAACTCGTAGTCAATGCCCGGATTCTGCTGGTGGAAAATGATCTGCGCAAAAACACCAGGCAAGGGAATTGTCACACGTAAACAGATAATATAACAACACCTGCAGGCATATATTCTTTTTCCTCTGCGGGGATAAAACGACTATCCGCCTTCCCGGGTCACTGCAGTGCAATTTAAAAAAAATAATAACAACATTGCTATTTTCTTTGACTTTATTTGTGACTGCTTGAGTGACGCACACGAGGCTGCCCCCCTATTAGCCACAAGGAGCGGCACGATGAACTGGGTTGTAGCATTCAGTTACTTCCGGGTGGAGTGAACGCTGGCGCAAATGGCTGCCGCTGCTCATCCACACAAACTGACTGTAAAGTGTCCTTGAGAGTTCTGAAAGGCGCTTGGAAATTAATTTTATTATTATTATTATTATTACTATTTTTTTTCTTTATTTTCAAGTTTTTTTTATACCACGGTTTACAACTGAAAATCAGTTCTCAACCAAACTGAGTGAACCTGAATGCACCACTTGCCCCCACCCCCTCCGCATCCTTATTCATCACTTCCTGGTGCCGTGTCTCATTGTAATAATAATAATAATAATAATAATAATAATAATAATAATAATAATAATACGAAGAAGAAGAATCATAATCATAATAAGAATACATTTCATTTGTGTCCAACGCATTAGCCTTGTGCAGCGTTCCATTGTGGCTTAGAATGTTCGTATTGTTCAATCACGATTAAAAAATACAATTAAAAAAAGCAGACATTGATTACATTGATTGTAATGAGAAATGTTTCGGTTTTTGACCAAATTGGTTTTCGAACAAGTTTCTGGAACGGATTATGGTCGAAAACTGAGGTTTGAATTTATATGGATAGATGGATGGATGGATAGCAAGATAGATAGCTAACTAGATAGCTAGCTAAATACATAGGTAAGTAGAAAGCTAAATAGCTAGCTAGCTAGCTAGATAGCTAGCTAGATAGTGAGACATTGATTACATTAAAAAAAGCAGACATTTATTACAAAGATTATAATGAGAAATGTTTCGGTTTTTGACCAAAGTGGTTTTTGAACAGGTTTCTGGAACGCATTATGGTCAAAAACCGAGGTTTGACTGTATATGGATAGATGGATGGATAGCTAGATAGATAGGTAGATACCTAGCTAGCTAAAGAGCTATCTAGCTAACAAGCTATCTCGCTAGCTAGATAGATAGATAGATAGATAGATAGATAGATAGATAGATAGATAGATAGATAGATAGATAGATAGATAGATAGATAGATAGATAGATAGATAGATAAAGAGCTATCTAGATAGCCAGGTAGATAGATGGCTCAATAACCACATAGATAGCTAGATAGATAGCTTGATCGATCGTCAGATCGCTAGCTAGCTAGATAGATAGATAGATAGATAGATAGATAGATAGATAGATAGATAGATAGATAGATAGATAGATAGATAGATAGATAGATAGATAGATAGATAGATAGATAGATAGATAGATAGATAGATAGATAGATAGATAGATAGCCAGGTAGATAGATGGCTCAATAACCACATAGATAGCTAGATAGATAGCTTGATTGATCGTCAGATCGCTAGCTAGCTAGATAGATAGATAGATAGATAGATAGATAGATAGATAGATAGATAGATAGATAGCCAGGTAGATAGATGGCTCAATAACCACATAGATAGCTAGATAGATAGCTTGATCGATCGTCAGATCGCTAGCTAGCTAGCTAGCTAGATAGGGCGTTAACGTGCAAAGTTGTCGCTGATCTGCTGCATATTGCGCGCATGCATGCAGCACGTGCACCTCACGTGAAGCATACTCGGGCAGTCGAACACTTATAATGCCAAGGTCATCCAAACATAACTCAGCGGGGTTCCCGTTTTAATGTGCTTTTATTTTGCCATCTAAAAAAAAAAAGCAACAATGCGTGTGTGTGTGTGCGTATTGACGTGAAGAGACAGGACATGCAGGAAGTCACGCTCTGCTGACTATGAATCCTAATAGGAAGGTTCTGATTCCATTTGGATCGTGAAGAGTTTTGTGTTTTATTTATTTTTTTTATTTATTTTCTTCCAAGCGGCACCGCCCCGCACAGAGATGTTGAATTTTCATCCATCTGGAAATGTTTTCACTGGATCCATTCACTCACTGCGCAACTTTAACTTGTTTGCTATGCCTGAAGGCTTTCGCCTCTCTACTTTGTAACGTTAAGACTCGATTCTCACAATGAGCAAAATCATTTTAAGACAAAAAAACTTTACTGTTTGTACCTCGAAAAAAAAGAGTTTACCAATAAAGTAAAACAAGTCAAAATCTGTTGTGTGAGGGTTTGTTCACTTTTGTTTTGTTTTGTTTTTCCACCTCCTACCCCGAAATGGCTGCAGGCAAATCTGCTGATGACTCCCTTTTCCTTTAATAAAATCTTAGCCTGAGGTTAACGTCATTATTAGCCGTCCCGCTATCTGCGCTAATCCGGCTATAATGCTAACACAATGTTATCTAGCATCAAGATCTCGACACACACCAGGGGGGAAAAGACTGCTTTTCCGATTTTATACTAATACTAATACTAATACTAATACTAATACATTGTATTTATAAGCGCCTTTCAAAACTCTCAAGCGAACTATACAGGAACAGGATAAGAACTTTTTTTTTCTGCGGGTGAGTAGCGGCAGCCAGACGCACCAGCGTTCACTCAACCCAGAAATGTACACTACTAACTCAAATATAAAATGGCCATCGCAAAAATAGTTCCAAACAATTAACTATAACTAGTGCCGTACTGATGAGATCAGAGAGTAATTGAGAGGTTACTAGTATAAAATGGTCATCGCAAAAATAGTTCCGAAAAATGAACTCGTGCCGTACTGATGAGATCAGAGAGTAATTAAGGTTAGTAGTATAAAATGGTCATCGCAAAAATAGTTCCGAACAATGAACTAGTGCCGTATTGATGAGATCAGAAAATAATTGAGAGGTTAGTAAAAAAAGCCAGATATAAAGCGCCTTACAAAACACTCAAGTTTGGATCGTTTTATAATAATAATAATCTTTTTCATTTCAAAGCGCCTTTCAAAACTCTCAAGGTCACTTTACATGCTCAGTTTTTCTGTGGGTGAGCAGCGGCAGCCACACGCGCCAGCGTTCACTCAACCCAGACGTAACTAAAATAGATAGAAAGTTAGCTAGCTAGCTAATAGATAACTAATAGCTAGCATGCTCGTTAGTTAGACAGCTAATAGATAGCAACTAGATAGCTAGCTAGGAAGCCTGTTAGATAGCTAGATAGCTAAATAGCTAACTGGGAAGCCAGCTAGAGAACTAGCTAGATAGCCAGATAGATAGCTCACAACGCAGGTTTGACTGTATATGGATGGATGGATGGCTAGATAGATAGCTAGCTAGATAGGTAGATAGCTGGCTAGATAAATAGCTAGCTAGCTAGTGAGCTAGCTAGATAGATAGCCAAATAGATAGCTAGATAGATAGCTAAATAGATAGATAGCTAGTGAGATAGCTAGAAGTTTTGTAGTTTTAGCACAAATTGTAGCCTGCACGGAAAATTGAAGTCGGCGTGACGCTTATTGATTAGATGACTTTGGAAACACAAAATAGCATCGCAAAGAAAGTTTGTTTTTATGATGTGGACTAGTTTCCGCGGAAGCCATTTTGGTGCAGAAATGGTCTACTCACATAGAGCTGCAACTGGGTGCTGGTGGGCCCGGGCGCCCTGAGGGACTCCCCTGGTTTATCTTCCCCCTCCGCCTGCGCTCGAGGTCGAAGGTAAGTAAAGGTGGTCCCGCCCGCCTGGTATTCCCCCGGGGGGTCCACGGCCCAGCGGCCGTTCACCACGGAAGCCCCCGTTCCGCTTCTCATGGCTGCGGGGTGAACAAGGTGTGTCAGAGGCACTAAAGTCACTTAGTCAAAACACACCGGGGCGCTCTCATTAGCGAGCGCAAGCTGTCAAGACAAATAGACACGCTCACTTGGCTTGGCCCTCAAACAATGTGAGCCTTATCTTCTCCGACTCTGCCCAGCCACAACATTTACAATCTCCCGCTAAAGCAGGCAAACAAGCAAACCTCGCACCCCCACTGCCTGAAGGCCAAACTCGCATTTTAAAACAGACACATTGGTGCCTCCAGATACAAATTTGTCGCATTCCGTGACCACGCCCTTGGCACCAAAACACTCGTTTCATTTCATTTGATAATAATAATAATAATAATAATACATTTCATTTCAAAGTGCCTTCCAAAACTCCCAAAAATCACTTTACAGAAGTAACTCAAATAGATAGAAAGCTAGCTAGCCAGATAGCTAATAGATAGAATCCAAACTAGGGTGCGGAAAATCATACTGGACCCTCCGCACCCTGCCCACCACCTTTTCCAGAGACTCCCCTCAGGCAGGCGCTACCAATTCAAATCCAGCAGACTTTTAAACAGCTTCTTCCCCCAAGCCATTAACTCCTTGAACAGTATCCCAAATTGAACTGTATAGTGCCTCTTTGCAATTTTTTGATGATACTAGTGCAACGTGTTTGACCGGAAACAAATTCGTTGTGTGTTCTACATACTTGGCAATAAAGATGATTCTGATTCTGAGATAGCCAGCTAGTTAGCCAGCCAGCTAGACAGCTAATAGATAGCTATTACTTCCGGGTTGAGTGTCCCCTGGCGCATGTGGCTGCCGCTGCTCACCCAAAGAAAAACTTATCCTGTGACTGTAAAGTGACCTTGAGAGTTTTGAAAGGCGCTTAGAAATAAAATGTATTATTATTATTAATTGTTAAGCAGCTAATCAGGTATTGATCATATCTCAAGTCATCTTTCCCCATTGAAATACATGGTCATAGCATTATTCCGTTTCAGCCGACACCCCCATTCAAAAAAAAAGCAGAAATATTTTGAAAATGAATATTTCCATGAGGAAAAATCAGCAATATGACATATCGTTTCTTAAAAAACAATTTTGAATTCTTTGTCGAGGACAAAGAAGATATGCACGTGAGTATGAAACGTATTATTATTATTATTATTATTATTATTCATTACGATACTTTTTTAGGGTCACGGTTCTGCGATTTCCCACACTCCATTTTGATCTTTTTTTTTCCAGACTGCAGTTCCACTTTCACAGTTGTGTTTAACCATATTTGTTGGAGCGAAGAAGAGAAAAAAAGAAATAATAAAAACAATATTACTACTACTAATAATAATAATAATAATACATTTCACTTTGAAGCACCTTTCAAAACTCTCACGGTCACTTTACAGTCACAGGATAAAGGATTTCTGTGGGTGAGCAGCGGCAGCCACACGCGCCAGCGTTTACTCACCCCGGAAGTTACTGAAATAGATAGAAAGCTAGCTAGCTAATAGCTAGCTCCAAGATCAGTTTTTTTCGCAGAGTCATCCTGGCATGATTATTGATTGATAATGAATTTTCAAAAACGTATTTTTGACAAAATAAATCATAAATATCGACACGAAAATCGTGTTTATCGATATGTCATTGATTCCAGTCATTGATCATTTTGTCCATTTTTCTTTTTGTATAAATTTCACGCATATATTCATCAGTCATGTATGATTTTCGGTTGTCACGTTTATTCGCATGGCGCTCACCCAGATAGTTGGGACTGGCCCGCCTCTCCGTGATGTTAATAAAAGTGGCCCCCGCCGGAATATCCAAGATCTTGTGGTATCCGAGGGGAACGCTGACATTTTGGAAGCTGCCCGTCACCTTTTGACACGCCTGGTCCCGCCCCCCGCAGACACCGCATTTGTCCAGATTCGAGCCGGAGCCCAGGATGCCGTCACAGCCCTCGGTCTGGTGGCCATCGGAGGAAGGTCGACACAGCAAAAACAAAAAGGGGTGGGGGGGGGGGGGGGGGGGGTGAGGACAAATAGACATTGCGATCTTGTAAATATTTCGCATTGCGTCGTCGTAGTTTCTGTCGCCGATGTTGTGCAATTTGGACTTTTACGAGCGTGATCGCTGCCAAATGCTAACAGTGTGAATTCATAATACATAATATATACATAATACAGTGATACATCGGCCTACGAACACTTTAGTTCACAAACTACTTTTCGGCGGACGGATTAAACCACACAGCGCCACGGTGGCTGGCGGACGAGTTTTCGATGGATAAACGCCAAACCGCACGGTCGAACAGCGCCACGGACTAGTTTTCCATACCCCCATATGGTTTGCTATCGAGTGCTGTTATGGGACAAAAAAAGACCCCACCACAGGCTAGTGTTAAGTCGAAGAGGACACAAAAGAAAATTAGAAAAAGGAGATCCTCGAAAAACCCGAACGAGGTGTGCGTTTTTGTATGATTTTGCGTCCCAGTCCCGGTATGCTAAGTCGGCCATTGCAACGTGCGGCTAAGGGTGTTTCTTTGTTGTCTAAGAAACGGTCTCAGGCAATACAAGAGGTTGAAAAACGTCTGTTCATTTGGATTAACGAAAAGTAGCTAGCAGGGGACGGTGTGAGTGAGGGTATTATCGCTGAGAAAGCACGGCAACTTCACTCAGATATCATCAAAAGGCAACGACATCAACGGCCATCACAAAGGTAAATTATAATATTATACAGTGCAGTTTATTTCTCTAATTACAATACAATAGCACATTCATCATACATGAAATAAGGTATATTTTGTGTAGTTTTAAGGCTTACAAAATTAGAAAGTAGAAAATTATGTTTTATGGCAGGGGTGTCAAAGTCATTTTTTGCCGCGGGCCACATTGTAGTTATGGTTTCCTCTCGAGGGCCGTTATGAATTTGGGGAACCCATTAGAATGTTTAAATCCCTTCAAATATTACATATAGAGCACACAGCAAATTAATGAATAACTCGTTTTCAAATCTGAAATCAAGAATAATGACTTTTATTGTGGTTGACATCCAAAAATATGAAATTTTGGTTCAGATTTTAGCAATCATCATGGAATTTAACAAGTTTGATTTGCTTTTGCGGGCCGAAAAAAATGATGTGGCGGGCCGGATTTGGCCCGCGGTCCTTGATTTTGACACCTGTGTTTTATGGGGACCTGGGAACTGATTATTCTCATTTTAATGGTTTTCTATGGGAAATTAATTTTTGGGAAACATTCTTTTCGCCTTACACTGTCTGGGAACCAATTACGTTCATAAACAAAGTGACGTCGGTTGCCCTTTAAATAATGTTAAAAATGTCACTTATGTTGA
Source organism: Hippocampus bargibanti (assembly GCF_051943395.1). Classification (NCBI taxonomy): domain Eukaryota; kingdom Metazoa; phylum Chordata; class Actinopteri; order Syngnathiformes; family Syngnathidae; genus Hippocampus; species Hippocampus bargibanti. Next base: position 26,373,318 of record NC_142739.1, on the reverse strand, counting down.
CGAAAAGCACCGTCACGGGAGGGTTTCGCCGAACTCACCAGACATTGTCCCTGGACGCACACGTCGTTGGAGGTGACGTTGAAGCAAGGCGTCCCGTCTCGCACCTGCTCGGCCTGCCGAACGTAGAAGCGATAGCCCGCCGGACGGCACGTCAGCTCGCATTGCTTCTCCGGACCGACTGAAACACACGTCGAGAGCGTCAATGCATTGAGATGACTCAGCTCGTCTGAGCTCATCAGTACAGCACTGATATTCGGCATCAAGTACAGTGATACCTTGGCTTACGAACTTGATTGGTTCCCGGACAGTGTCTAAGGCAAAAATTGTGTATCCCAAATATGTATTGCCCATAGGAAACCATTAAAATAAGAATAATCCGTTCCCAGGTCCCCATAAAACATAATTTTCTACTTTCTAATTTTCTAAGCCTTAAAACTACACAAAATATACCTTATTTTATGTATAAAGAATGCGCTATGGTATTATAATTAAAGAAATAATCTGTACTGTATAATAAAGTGATTTTATTTACCTTTGTGATGGTCGTTGATGGCTTGATGGAATGGATTGCTTTTAGCATAAAGTGTCTCGAGGAGCTCTGGGTTGTACATCTTGGAAGTTGTGATATTGCGACAGATGCAAGCAGACACACTAGAAACTTCATTAATAGCTGGTTCCCTTGCTTGTCTTTTCATTTCAAATCGAACTGATAGCCAGTGCGGGTTATGTGTGGAGCCTGATTGATGGGAATTTTAACCTTGCAGTCTACACTCTGCCTTTGAGCTGTCAAAGTTGAAACAAGTCCAAATTTTACTGCATTTTATCCATTTTGACACTCTCTTTTCTCAGCCTGTCTTTTTAATGTTTAAACCACCTCTCCTCACTGCTGCGTTTTTGACCAATCACGTGGCTTTAACCGCAGACTCGGGGCGGGGAATAGAGGACAAAAACAAGCCGGCAAAAAAAAAAAATCGGCAGCCATTTTGTTTTTTTGGAGAATGGCTTCACTCTCTCTGTCTGTAAGCCCTCCCCCGTCACTGCTGCGTTCTTGACCAATCACGTGGCTTTAACCAATGACTGGGGGCGGGGAATAGACCAAAACAAGCCGGCTCCCATTTTCTTTTAGGAGAACGGACTCGTTCTCGAACGACACATCACTCATTGTGGCAGCTCGGTGTGTATCCCGAAAAATAGTTTGTATGCCAAGGTAAAATTTTCCTAAATTTAACGTTCATAAACCGAAAAGTTTGTAAGCCGAGGGTGTTCGTAAACCGAGGTATCACTCTATTGTCTGCTGTGGCGTCAAATGACTTCTTTCAGGAACGAACGCTCCCAAACAAAGTGATCAGTGTCAATTCCCCCTCGCAAGTGAGCACATGCCCACGAAAGAGCGAGACCTTTAATCACGAGCAAAGGCTAAGATTTACGAGGAGCCTGGGAGGCCCACGCTTCACCGTGAAATATATGGAACTGTTTATGGGGAGGAAAGGGGGGGAGGGACCTGAGGGAGGTTGGAGGGCTGCTTCAGAAGAAAACAGCAACATTTTTGAGCACTCACATCGACTAGAGAACTCCGATATGTCACAGGGGGAGACAAAGTGCTCCGCAAGTGGATTTTTACAATGAGCTAATGTCTTAACGTGTTACTCGAGGTACTGAATGCAGCCAGTTCATTGGCACATTTGTGGAAGGAACCCTTGATTAAAAAAAATATAAAATATGATTACAAAAAAAAGAAAAAGAAAAAAAAAGATTGTATTAATAACAACAAAAAAAAAAACGTCCAAAAAATTTCGACCACGACAGTCACGGACGAACTTTCCCCCGAGCACCGATTGGTCAAGCAATGTCATGTGATCATCTGAAGCAAACAACATAACAAATTGACATCTTGAGTCGGGTGTTGTTGAATTTGTTCGCATTTTGTTTTTTTCATGCTTGGGTGCCAATAAAGCGCTGGCCATGGCCTCTAGCAATGTTTTTTCCTTCCACAAGGGGACAGCATTTCCCATTTTTCCATGTTCGCGCTTTATTTCCAGCTTCAGCTGTTGTTAAAGCGTCATATAAAGCAATATGTATGTATTGCATTGTATTTTGGACAGCCGCCCCCATTTCAAGCTCATATAACTCCAGACCTATCTAATTTAGGAATTAATTATTTTTTTATTGATGGAAGAAGACAGTCGAACGCTGTATTGAATGTTTAGGTAGTCCTAAAACTCAATATTCTGTGGGTCCTGGAATTTGAGTGACAATGACAAAAACCCTGGCACTGGAGTGGACACATTTTGCATTGTCTGGCAGTGAAAGAGTTAATGGCTGCCCCGTTGTCGATTTGGTGAAGTCGACCGTCACTCGAGCATTGTACATCTTTCGCTTGCTAACGTCAACATCAGTCTCGAGCTCGGTGTTTTTTAAAGGCACAGAGTTTCAATGTATGCTAACTATTAGCATTGAGAGTTTCAAAGCACTTTCATCATAAGGAAATATATATTCGAATGGCAGTGAATGAGTTAAAAGCAACTACGAAGCTGTAGTATCCATTGATGAAAACAGACTTTCTCGCATTTCCCGTCCCATGTAAATCCACTTCAATTCCAAACCGCGGCAGTTCCACATACACATATGTGACTTTTAAAGGCACAGAGTTTCAATGTATGCTAACTATTAGCATTGAGAGTTTCAAAGCACTTTCACCATAAGGAAATATATATTCGAATGGCAGTGAATGAGTTAAAAGCAACTATGAAGCTGTAGTATCCATTGATGAAAACAGACGGTCTCGCATTCCCGTCCCATGTAAATCCACTTCAATTCCAAACCGCGGCAGTTCCACATACACATATGTGACTTTTAAAGGCACAGAGTTTCAATGTATGCTAACTATTAGCATTGATAGTTTCAAAGCAGTTTCATCATGAGGAAATATATATTCGAATGATATATTTGGACATATACGGTTCACGTGCAGACGGGTAATATATAAAAAAAGGAGAATTGAATTTTCAACTCCGCCGGGGTTAGAAGTTGCATCCCATAATGAAGCGGGTCGCTGGAGATTCAATTGAATCGTCCATAATAGCGTCATATGTTCCATTCGCTCCCGAGCGCTAAAAGAATGAGTTGATGTTACTCTCGGAAAGAATGTGCTTCCAAATAAAGACGATTCCTTTTAAAAGTGACAAAGCGTTTGCGAAATGACAAATGCAGGCAGCTGGTGGCTCCTGGGATCCACATTCTCTCAGAGGTTGGAGACTGGAGGTGTTATGGGGTTAAAGTCCTCCAGCAATGGACGGACGGGTCTGTGCGTATATGAGAGATAGCGAGATAGACATGAGCTCATAGTGGGAGAAAAAGGTCACAGATTGAGTTGCAAGTCGGAGGATGGGAGGGTTGGGGGAGTGAAAAGGCCCAAAAAAGTATTTGTTTTTTTTGGGGGGGGGGGTGGGGGGTACATTTTTAACTCATTCACTGCCATTCACGAATTTATTTGGGAATTGAAAATATGACGAAGTGCCATTCCCGAATTTTTGGGGGTTTTGTTTTTACATGATTGGGTGCCGATAAAGCGCTGGTCATGGCCTCCGGCAATGTTTTTTTTTTAATTTTCCACAATAGGGCAGCGTTCACCTTTTTTTCCATGTTAGCGCTTTGTTCCAGCTTCAGCAGTTGTTAAAGCGCTATATAAACCAATATGTATGTATTGCATTGTATTTTGGACAGTCACCTTCATTTAAAGCTCATATAACTCCAGACCCAGATAATTTAGGAATTAACTATTTTTTTTCCTGATGACTTACGACCGAGTTCCGTTCCGACCAAACGGTCGTAAGTCGAAGCGGTCGCAAGTCGAAATCCATTCAAAATGTTGAATAGAGACTCAGAGGCTAAATGACGCGCAAACTCCCCCTCTTAAAATGTTAAAAAATAGGGTCTGGAGGTCGTGGTCGTAAGTACGGGTGGTCGTAAGTATGGGTGGTCGTAAGTCGGGCTGGTCGTAAATCGGATGTCACCTGTATAACGAATTGTAATCCCTCCTCCGGACAGACACACCCGCCGGCGCTTTTATTCGATGAATAATTTAACGGACCTTTGCGCACCCGCCGACGGCCTCAACTGCTACCATCACGCTACGCGCGCAATAGCTAACGCTAAAGCTGCTTCGCATCGCCCGGCCCAACTGTGCAGCCTTATTCGCTCATTTCCACATCACTCAATATAGGCCAGACCCGCCTTTTTGGCATCGCAGATTCAAGCTGATGATAATGAACGCTAAATGGAGAAAAACAATACCCGTGCTAACCATTTGTTGCTACATTTAGCTATAAGGTCGACACGTATGATATAATCAAAACTAAGTTGCTACTTTTGTGAATTTCATCGACTAAGGAATGACAGTAGACTAAAAATGTGTCTTTCTAGCCAGTCGTAGTTATTTTTTGAGAGATTAGACTTTAGACTGTGCAGATCAAAAAGTCAATCTTGGGGGGGGACAATATCAAGATAGACTTAATTCGACCTGATTCTCTCCTCTACCGCTCGTGTCCCTCTGTCATTTTCAGAGCTCACTGGTGTTCAGACAGCGGAGTATTTGTCCTCTAAATATACTTCCTCCCCGCTATCGCTCCATCTAAACACACTCGGGCAGAAAAAGAGAAAGCGAGAGGCATCGCTGGGGCAGGAAGTGATGGGAGGGGAGCCTGCTGGGGGGTGTCGGGGGCAGGCAAGGGGGGGGGTTGACGCCTGACAAATTGAAAAAAGAACAACACCTGCACGTGGGGGGGTTGACGCCTGACAAATTGAAAAAAGAACAACACCTGCACGTGCAGCGCTTATATAGGACTTTTGAGCGCTTTTCAGACACTTTTGGGAGGTCTCGGCATTGGGCGGAGTCGACATGACGGTGACTTGTGCGTTTACTATCAAAATGGCCGCCCGTTGATAGCAAAATTGTTTTGAAAAAAAAAAAACTGTATTATATTATTATATACATACATACATACATACATACATACATACATACATACATACATACATATTGATTTATACAGCGCTTTAACAACAGCTAAAGCTGTAACAAAGCGCTAACATGGACAAAAGGCAAATGCTGGCCCATCGTGGAAGGGGGGAAACATTGCCAGTGGTCTGACCAGCGCTTTATCGAAAGAAAGACTAAAAACCAAAATACGAAAAAAATTCTGGAATGGCGCTCCACGTCACACTTTTCAATTCCTGAATAAATTCGGGAATGGCAGCGAATGAGTTAATGAATAAGTAGTTTTCAAATCTGAAGTTAAGAATAATGACTGTTATTGTGGTTTACATACTACTACTACTACTACTACTATATACTACTACTAATATACTAATAAAATATACCAATAACACCAATAAGAGTACCAATAGTGCAAATACTACTACCATTAATAAGACATATTAGCGATATATTAGCTATCATTCTATCTATTTGAGTTACTTCCAGGATTAGCGAACGCGGGCGCGTGTGGCTGCCGCTGCTCACCCACAGAAAAACTTATCCTGTGACTGTAAAGTGGCCTTGAGAGTTTTGAAAGGCGCTTATGAATGAAATATATTATTATTATTATTATTCAAAGTCAGTTTTATTGTCAAATATGCTAATATTCATGACATACAGCATAGATGAAATTACTGTCCTCTCGGACCCAGCGTGCAAGGCTGTAATGACTTACATACATAATAAACACGAAAACGGCAATTTGCCGGGAGAGAGATTATTGTTATTATTATTACAGTCAAGTCTCGTTATATCGATATTCTCGGGAGTCGGAAAAAATATCGATATAACAGGACTATCGATATATCCGATCCTGCGGCATGTAAATTTTCTCCTTGCGTTCATATAAATAGTATCGTAATAAGCAGTACTATCGATATAACCGATATTGATATAACGAGACTTTACTGTATTATTATTATTATGTTGACTTATTTTTCAGCGAATCAGAACATGGCTTGCTTTTGTCTCTCAATGATGTATTATTATATAATATATTTTTATATAATATTATTACATAGAGTAATGTCTCGTTATATCGATATCGGATATATCGATAGTCCCGGTTATATCGATACTATTTCTATGCACGCACAGAGAAAATTACATGCAAACAGGGTCGGATATATCGATAGTCCCGGTTATATCGATATTTTTTCGGACTCCCTTGAATATCGATATAACGAGACTTTACTGTATTACTATATAATATTGAAGTTTCTAACAGCGCCTTTAAAACCAAAGAATTTCCGAAAAGCCCAAAGAATACCAAAGGCGGTCCATCTACATCGCTTTCATGTGACACTTGCATCCTATCGCCTCCCTTTCGCTGCTTCCATTTCTTTTATCTCATTCGGCAAGAATCTGCTGAGAGCTGAGTCAAAGCAGGGAGGAGAAACTTGGCAGCCTTGACTGGCAGACAGAAAGGGGAGAAGTTGGATGAATGAGGGTGGAACAGAAAAATAGAGGAAAAGGTATTTTGTGCGTGCGTGTGTGTGTGTGTGTGTGTGTGTGTGTGTGTGTGTGTGTGTGTGTGTGTGTGTGTGTGTGTGTGTGTGTGTGTGTGTGTGTGTGTGTGTGTGTGTGTGTGTGTGTGTGTGTAGAAAAACTGATTTTGTAATGGCATTAAAAAATGTTTTTGTAGCACTGCTAATGTTGGGACGTGACTGTGAAAATGATAAATTAGCTATGATTGCTAAAAAAAAAGAGGATATTTTTGTTTTGTTTTTTACAGTCATGCATTGAGGGAGGTTTTAAATTTGTTTCCTTGACTACGCTCCCAATCTCAAATCAACTGTCCCAATTGAAATGAATGTCAATGCATTTAATTCGTTCCAGGAGCAACAAAAATCACACTTTGATGAAAGGCAAAGAGTATTTTAACTCATTCACTGCATGACTATGTGCGGAAATGTGTCCACTCCTGTGCCAGGGTTTTTGTCATTTTCACTGAAATTGTAGGACTCACAGAATATTGAGTTTTAGGACTACATAAACATTGCAGCGTAAGAAACCTAAGACACTCATCTTTCATCAGAAAAAAAGAGGTAACATTGACTGGGGTCTGACCAGTGCTCTATCGGCACCCGCCGCAAGAAACACCAAATATATTTGGAAAACTTTTATATACAGTAAAGTCTCGTTATATCGATATTCAAGGGAGTCTGAAAAAATATCGATATAACCGGGACTATCGATATATCCGATCCTGTTTGCATGTAATTTTCTCCGTGCGTGTATAGAAATAGTATCGATATAACCGGGACTATCGATATATCCGATATCGATATAACGAGACTTTACTGTATTTATATCTTATATTTGTAAAACTTTTTTCATTCATTGAAGGTACACCTTATAGTCGGTGCACCTTATATATGGAAAAAGTTAGAAAACACACCATTCATTGAGGGTGCGCCTTATACTCCGGTGCGCCTTATACGCCAGAAAATACACTAAGTTGAACATTCAGGTCTGTGTTTTGAATGTGCCTAAAACTCAACAGTAACTTTACGACTTGGCAGTATCTCAAGACTGGTCAATGGGAGACGCCTGCTCAGTGTGTCCTCACCCTCCGTGAAAGGCTCCCAGTCGTAGAGACGATCCATGAACTCTTTGGCGTTGAAAGCGGCGCACTGCTCAGCTCTGGAATCCAACGGGGCTCCGGCGCACACCTGAAAGACAACAAACAGAGCTTTCAAACAACCGCGGAGCCATCTTATGAATGTTGTGTCGTCCAGAGAGGCAATTTTGAAAATCACAGGAAGGGGTTAGGGGGGGAGGGCGGCTAATAAAAAGAGGGGAAACAGCTCACACACACACAGTCCGCACGCGGCATTTTGGCAGCCTGCGGAGCACTTTGCCATATGGAAGGAATAGATTTTCTGAAAGCGGCCAACCGAGCACATAAATCCACCTTGGCTTTCAGTTTGCCACCGCAAAATGCGTGCGGGTCCAACAACACGTGTGTATGGCTTGAGGATCCCGCCTTGAGAAGAAAGACGCATCAGCGCAGAGCGCCGATGCGGATGTGGAACTGCCGCGGCTTGGAATTGATGCGGATTTACGTGGGACGGGAGATGTGAGGCAATCGCTTTTCAGCAATGAATGCTTCAGCTTAGTGTTTTCTTTTCACTCATTCACTATAATTCGAATATATATTTCGTCATGGTGAAAATGCTTTGAAGCTATCAATGCTAATAGTTAGCATACGTGGAAAGTCTGTGGCTTTAAAAGTCACACCTGGCCTGAGACTGACGTCAAAGTTAGCCAGTGAAAAGTATACAATGCTCGAGTAGGTGACGGTAGATTTCACCAAATCGAAGGGCCGTTGGTATTATCTCATTCACTGCCAGACGTGCAAAAAATGTGTCCACTCCAGCGCCAGGGTTTTTGTCATTGTCACTCAAATTCCAGGACCCACAGAATATTGAGTTTTAGGACTACATAAACATTCAAGGCAGCGCTAGAAACCGTAGACTCTCTTCTTCCATCAGGGATAAATTGTTAATTGCTAAATCACATGGGTCTAGAGTTATCTGAGCTTAAAATGGGGGTAGCTGTCCAAATTACAATGCAACACATACATAATTGGTTTATATAGCTCTTGAGCAAAGACTGAAGCTGGGACAAAGCGCTAACATACACAAAGGGCTAATGCTGCCCCACAGAATTTCTCGTTTTAGGACTACATAAACATTCAAGACAATGTTAGAAACCTGAGACTATCTTCTTTCGTCAGGAATAAAGAGTTAATTCCTAAATGATATGGGTTTGGACTTATATGAGCTTAAAATGAGGGTGGATGTCCAAAATACAATGCAGTACATACATATTGGTTGATATAGCTCTTGAACAACAGCTGAAGCTGTAACAAAGCGCTAACATGGAAAAGAGGGAAAGAAAAAGGAAAAACATTGCCAGAGGCCATGGCTAGCGCTTTATCGGCACCAAAGCATGAAAAAATAAAACCTGAACATATCCGGAAATGGCGCTCTACGTCATATTTTCACTTCCCAAATAAATTTGAAGCTTCGGCCACAGAGGTTAAGACTCACCTGACTCAAGATGTCAATTCCTAAATTAAATGGGTCTGGAGTTAAATGAGCTTGAAATGAGGGCGGGTGTCCAAAATACAATGCAATACGGGTTTATATAGCGCTTTAATAGCAGCTGAAGCTGGAAAAAAAGTGCTAACATGGAAAAAGGGGAAATGCTGCCCTCTTGTGGAAAAGAAAAAAAACATTACCAGAGGCCATGGCCAGCGCTTTATTAGCACCCAAGCATGAACCATTTCGGGTATAGCGCTCGACGTCATATTTTCAATTGCCGAATTAATTCGTGAATGACAGTGAATGAGTTAACATTTAGCTTGTAGCAGACGTACATATTCCACCATGATGTCCCTGATCCACTGGTGAAAAGGACATTTCAAAAATATCTTTGTGAACGACGGCTAACGTCTTGGAAAAAACTGTCTCGTGAAGGTGTTCTCACACATTGCAAGGATTCCCCCCCCCTGACCGGAGTTGTCGAATGAATTGTTGCAGCCCTTCAAGCGGAATGTGATAAAAACCAGGATGACGTCTGCGGTTCCAACGCCGCGTGCTCTTTAACTGCGAGACCGCAATTTATGAAAGCGAACGGGACAAGTGCATGTGTGTTCACTCTCCAAAAAAACAAACGCTACAACATTTTGACGGTCCAGCACCAACGGACATCAACAAGGACGGTTTGTGGTCTGCGGTCTTGGCAAAACGTCGCAATTTGTGGGCGGCTACGAAATGTTAGCGCGCTAAGTGGAAACACAAGTGGAGGCGGTGGTACGTCAGTATACAAACAGCGCCCGTTCGCGGCCTCTAATGGCTCGCGGCGGATGTAAACACACGGTGGGCTCTTATTCCAAGTGGGTGCTTCCTCTGCGGTGGACCAATGACAGTGGAGCGGGGGGAGGGCGGGGGGGTTAAGTGCGTTGAGGGTGAGCAGGTGCGAAATGAGCCGCCGTCGTCTAGTTCACGGCCGCTTTCGACGAAATCTTGTTTAAAAAAAAAATAATAAAATGAAAAATTGCACGCGGCCGACGCTAACCAGACGGCTTTTTGTTTATACGGCGGCAGCGCCTGGTCTCCAAGTCAATACCGACTGTTACCGTGACGACCACTTTTGGTTAGCATATCGTGACACATTCTTGGATGGAGTGAAGTGTTGCCTTGAGATAAGAGTTCAATTTGTTCCGTTCGCTTCGTTATAAGAGACAACATACATATTTCAACTAAACATTTGCGATTAAAATGCTTAGAAAAAGTCATTAATTAGAGCCACCCAAAAATAAATAACTAAATAACTAAACTAAACAAACTAAACAACAAAATAACTAAATAACCAGATGAATAGATAAATAGATTAATCAATAAATAAATAAGTGACAAAAAACCATGGACAGGCCTGCTCAAATATTTTTTACAAACATGTCAAAATTAACAACACAAAAATAAGCACTAAACATCCAAATCTATAGGAAGCCCTGTTCAAATTGCTCTAAAATTGCTCAAAACCTGCGCCTGTTGTTGCTAACCGCTAGCATCTCAATGTGGTTTTGCATTGTTTGTTAGCATGAAGCTAATCAGACTTATTCACAAGACAAAGCAATGTCGTTCGAATGACATCGTCGGGTCCTTGTCTTTGTTTGATGTTAATGTTGACAGTAAATTCCAGGAGCAGACGTGAACATTTCACCATGACCTCCCTGATCCACTGGTGAAAAGGACGCATTGATCCTCTCCCTCTTTTATCTAGAACTGCTTCATGCAACACAGAGGGTGCTGAAAGGGCTGAAGATTGAATGACTGTGTCTTTGTGTTGTCATATTTTTTGTTCTTTTGACTCCAAGATGGCGCCGCGAGAGTGGCTGCCTTTACAGCAGTTCCACTATTTTGTTTTTCTACTTCTTTCTTTCCTTTCCTCTTCCTTTCATCACTTTGCTGCTGTGAAATGTAAATTTCTCCACTGCGAGACTAATAAAGGCCAATCGAATCCAATCTAAAACTCTAGGAAGCCAATTGATGCTAAATGTTAGCATCTCAATGTGGTTTTGCATTGTTTGTTAGCATGAAGCTAATCATGGGGGTTTCGTTCATCGTCTCAGTTAGGTAACCCTCCATCGTTCTGAAATTAATCCGGAAAAAAAAAATCGTCCAATCACGGCAGCGATCAGGTTGATAATCTGAACAACGGTGCTCTCACTTTGCTCCCCCTTCGGGAATGTCACCTTGCCCTCCAGAGGTCAACCCCCTCCCGAAAAAAATCCAATCGGGTCACATCTCGGGCCGCACACGCGCCTTCCCTCGCACAATCGCTCATTGTTGCGCTAGCTGCCACCAATCAACTTCGTTGCCGGTAAACTGCTTGAGTGGATTTTTTTTTTTTCGCGGGGCAAACTTGGCCTGCTGGAATAATCAAGGAGTGAACTGCACTCAAAGCCAACACACGAAAACTCCCTTCCTCATTTCATTGCACGTCTTTACGTCATATAGTGTGAGAGTTTGCCATTTCTCGCCCATTTCCTAAGAGAGAGGGAGGGGAAACAAGAAAAACGAAACAACAAAATTAAGGTATCAATCTTGATACAATGGGGAAAAAATGGTCCATTTTCAAGTGGAACGCTTTCATTTGGTTTCAGTCAGTGGGATGATCATTCCATAGCAGCTGTAGCTTTTTCTCATATGTTAGCATGAAGCTAATCAAACAAAGCTATATCCTATGCAGCTCACTCACGTGTCTGTCTGTCTGTCAAATTTCCCCTTTGTGGGACTATTAAAGGCTTTCTGATTCTGATTTATTTGTTTACGTATTTATTTTTGTTTATTTATGATTTCATTTCTTCATTCACTCATTGATTTGTTTATGTATTTACGTCTTTTTTTGTTTCTTTATTTATTTAATGCATGTATATTTACTCATTTAGCAATGTATTTATTGTATTATTCAATTATGTTTATTTTATTATTTTAATTATTGTTTTACT
>NC_142739.1:26338759-26356259 GCF_051943395.1 Hippocampus bargibanti | reverse complement strand
CATTCCCCTTTTGCAAAATTGTTTCACTTTTCAACAAAATGTCGGCTAGAACTTTCTTCTTTCTTTGAACTCCGCTGGAGCCCTTAAAAAAAATCTAAAATGGCTGCTGATCAACTAAACATGTCCCTGAAACGTTAGAATGAAAATAAACGTTATGTCGACAAAGCCGAGAATGGCAACGCGTGTCGCTCATGTGTGACTACACCCGCCGAAAAATCTGTTTGCTGTCTCCCAACGCCCAAAATATGCATTTCCTGTCTCCCAACGTCCCAGTCATGACATCATCAGAAGACGAAATGGCAGGTGAACGTGATCTTAGCACGTTTAGGCCGGTTGTTAACGCGCGTTGAAAAGGTGCACTGCGGGTTGCGGACTGCGTGAAAAATATTTGCTGCGCGGTTGTGTGTGTGGAATCTTTTTTTTGTTTTTAATGAGGTACCCGGAGTGTTGAAACGACGTGTATGCTGCTGCCGTTTTTTTTTTTTCTTCTTCTTCTTCAGCTGGTTGCTTCTAAAATTCCACCCCCCCACCACCACCCCCTTTCCCTCGAACATTCACACACAGGTCGGTCTCGCACACACTTTTCCATGAATTCTCCCTTTCTTCTGGCGCAGGATCGCATTCCGTTGCGAATGACCTGCCGTTTTCGCTCCTCAACAAAAGCAACGTGTCCGCGTCTTACTCAGGGGTGTGGGGGGGGGGGGGGCGTCATGGACGTGGCGTCCGTAAAAAAAAAAAAAAAAAAAAAAAAACAAAGATCCTTTTTTTTAACCAAAGATCCTTTCGTTTCAAGGATCATTTAAAGGACAACCGACACCTCCGGACAAGTTGTGTCCATAATTTGTCAAATGACTTCTTCCCAGGCTGCTGGGATAAGTACCAACTTCATTCCTTTCATAACTTTGCTGCTGTGAAATGTAAATTTCTCCACTGTGAAACTAATAAAGGCAAATCCAATCCAATCAAAAACACTCCGTGGTAGACAGAAAGAGACATGTTTATGTTCCAATGTTAATGTTGATGTTAAAATTGGTGAAAATAAAACAGATTACAGTTTGTTTTTATAATATTTTAGAAATTACATGTTCTATTAGTACGTGTTTATCTAGTTTATACTGTAAAATAGTTAAAAAGTGATTTAAAAAAAGTTGTTTTCTTGACTTGGAACGGATTAGAATTGTTTACATTGATTGTAATGGGAAATGCTGTTTCGGTTTTTGAACAAATTACATGTTCTATTAGTACGTGTTTATCTAGTTTATACTGTAAAATAGTGAAAAAGTGCTTTAAATAAAGTTGTTTTCTTGACTTGGAACGGATTAGAATTGTTTACATTGATTGTAATGGGAAATGCTGTTTCGGTTTTTGAACTAATTGATTTTCAAACCCGTCAAAACTCGAGGTATCACTGTATTTCAAATTTACTTGACAGGATCTCTGGAACAAGAGATTTGCGCCAAATCTGCTGGGCGACGCTTAGGCGTCACAGGACAGCGATTAGAGCTACTGCCAAAGAACAAACGCATCTGGCGATGGGGCTTATCCAACTGGAGAGCGGGAGTGAAGCGGTTCGGGAGACGGCGCAGCTAGGCAAATTATCGTAAAGAGGAAGTCAAGGGCCCGATTGTGCCTTATGGGCACCACTCATCGTTTTGGAGAGCTCACTTCCTCTTATCGGCTACACGGGCTTCATGCGTGTTGCTATTTTTGTCCCTGGGATCAAAATTAGGAGGATGGCGAAAGACGAACGAAAACTTGCGAAAGAGACAGCTCGATTGTTTATGCGCTGCCGTCGCGTTTTCTAAGAAAAAGCTTGGCAACGGTTGAGTTGCGTTTGGGTGTTTGTCGCCACATGCTGTGACAACGATTGGACGAATGAAGTCAGAGACGACGCCCGGCCAAAATTGGTGAGACTGCCGGGAAGTGGTGCCATTTAATTTTTTTTTTTCTGTGTTTGAAAAATGCTTTGGATGTGTTTCGAGGACAGTTACAGCCATGGTGAGTCATGATTATTTATTTTTATGATCGGTGAAAAGGTTTCTTCAGCTGTCATCTGTACTTTGAAGGTATAGGACTTTCGCTCCTCATCCGAAAAGCTTTGTCAGCGAACTAAAATGTTGCCGGTAACTCTGGTCTTATACAGTAATACCTCAGCTTACGAACTTAATTGCTTCCCAGACAGAGTGTGCAAGGCGAAAAGGGTGTATCCCAAAAATTAATTTCCCATAGGAAACCATTAAAATGAGAATAATCCATTCCCACGTCCCCGAAACACATAATTATTAATATTATTATTATTATTAATGGCACTTAGAAATGAAATTTATTAATAATAATAATAATACATTTCATTTCTAAGTGTCTTTCAAAACTCTCCCGGACACTTTACAGTCACTGGATTTTTTTATGCGGGTGAGCAGCGGCAGCCATTCGGGCCAGCGTTCACTCTACCCGGAAGTAACTTAAATAAATAGAAAGTTAGCTAGCTAGCTAGCGAGATAATAATAATAATAATAATACTCCAAGTGCCCCCCCCAAATAAAGATAAAAATATATACAGTAAAGTCTCGTTATATCGATATTCAAGGGAGTCCGAAAAAATATCGATATAACCGGGACTATCGATATATCCGACCCTGTTTGCATGTAATTTTCTCTGTGCGTGCATAGAAATAGTATCGATATAACCGGGACTATCGATATATCCGATATCGATATAACGAGACTTTTCTGTAACCCGCATTTTTGTCGTTCTAGCAACAACAGAAGCTAAAATGCGAACCTTTCAACCCCTTTTCATGCTTCATAGCTTCCCAAAAATGGTTCGCATGCCTGACAAATGGTTACATTTGTCCTTAGACTTGCGGGTGGTTAAGTTGGACATTATTCAGGCATCTAGTGGACCTCCTCGAAGGGGTTCGGTCCTCTCCTAAATGTCACTTTTAATCGCGGGAGCTCCCAAGCGTGGCATTCTTGTGTCGGCGAAACCACAGCTACAGCGAGCTCGGCTTAGCTTTCGTCACCTGCCTGGCCAGTCAACAGACTTTGCCCCCCGCACCCTAATAACTCCCCAACCGCTCGCCTCCTTCCAACCCCATACCACATCCAGGTTCCATATAGGACTGTGTACCATTAAGAGCAAAGTCTCCAAGCAGATGTGTTTGCTTCATCCTGAGAGACACACACACACACACACACACACACACACACACACACACACACACGTTTCATCGGTTCCATGTCAGTGCTCATGGACAACAAGGCCAGTGTTGGCGCTAGGGAATGATGGAATCCTCCCAAAACACTTCATTGACCTTCATGTTCTCTGTTGGATGCCAACGGCCTTCAACACTCTGCCCTCATTTATGTTAATCGGGACTCGAAGATTTACTCACACACACACACACACACACACACACACACACACACACACACCCACACACACACACACACACATGCACACCTGTTTCAATGGATTTGTGAGGTCCGGGTAACTCCAGATTAGGAGCGAGGACCGCCGGTGCTGATAAGTTTATAGAAGAACTAGTGTTACATTTGAACACTACATGTCACCCCATTTCCCATTTCAACTTCTTTAAAAAAGATAAAGAAATAAAATAAAAAATGGACTCGAAACTGAAATAACAGCAGGAGTGAAGACTCTGAATGGGTATATTCAAAGTCCTCACCTCTGTGGTGAATTTGGTTAAAATATTGTTTTACTTTTTGTGGTATGAACCTTTTTCCTTTCATTAACTACGCACACAGACACACACATAAACACACACTGTGAGTAAAAAGTGTGTGTATCCAAGTGAAATGAAAATACACACCAAAAAATAATTTGGAGTGAATTTGTGAGGACCTTTCTGAAACTTTAACAGATGCATAGAATGAAAAACTTGTGAGTACAGGCCAAAAGTTCCTCACTTGTAAAAAATGTCCTCTCTACGTATGGTAGAAAATGTTCATGGTCGTCACAAGACTAGTCATACATACAAACATACACACAAACACACACACACACAAACATTGAGAAAGTTGATTTTTTTTCCCGCAAATACAATGATGCCTTGAGATACAAGTTGCCCGACAAACAACATTTTCGTAATAAGAGCGGCCATTTTCAAAAACAATAACAACACGGACACTTTACAGTCACGGGATGTTTTTTTTGTGCGGGTGAGCAGCGGCAACCACTCGCCCCAGCGTTCCTTCTACCCGGAAGTACCACAGCAGCAAAGTTATGAAAGGAAGAGGAAAGGAAAGAAAGAAGTAGAAAAACAAAATACAGGAGCTGCTGTAAAGGCAGCCACGAGCCACTCTCGCGGCGCCATATGACAACACAAAGACACAGAGTCATTCATTCTTCAGCATTTGCTGTACCCTCTTTGTGACATGAAGCAGTTCTAGATGAAAGAGAAGAGGATCAGAGCATCCTTGTCAGCAGTGGATCAGGGACGTCATGGTGGAGTGTGTACGTCTACTACAAGCTAAATTTTGACCATGCGGAGTCAATATAGCAGTATCTATAGTTAGACACTATTTCTCCTCTGCAAAGAGATAGATATCAGTGCCGTACTGATGACTCTGTCAGTGCAACCGGGCATCAAAAAGTGGCAAATCAAAATGAGCATGGCGAACTGACGTGGTGTGATAAGAACTATTGGATTGGGAGACATTTATGGGGGCAGGAGCGAAATTTGAATAATAATAATAATACATTTCATTTGTAAGCGCCTTTCAAAACTCTCAAGGTCACTTTACAGTCACTGGATCCGTTTTTCTGCGGGTGAGGAATAACTCAAATAAATAAAAAGCTAACTACCTAGCCACTAGATAGCTAATTGATAGCCAGCCATCTAGCTAATGGACAGCCAAAAAATAGCCAGCTAACCAGCTAGCTAGCCAGCTGGATACATAGCTAACAGATAGCCAGCCAGCTAGCTCAATAGCTAACAGATATGGCATTTTCACAATGGCTGCCAAGTCTCTTGTTCGAGGTGCGGTTTGACATCTTACCTGAGAGAAGCATCTGCGATATTCCGGCTCGGAACCGACGCATCTGTAGTTACGTGGCGATCTCCTCCCACCTCTGCCCCCCGCCTCATCCCCCAAGTGTGATCCAAGGGGGTGCTGGAGCGGGTACGTGTTGCCGGCTTGCGCCCCCTGGGCGGCCAATGGCGGGTGGGACGTCCGTTCCCTGTGCAAGTGTCGATGCAGAGGGGTGGCGTAGGCAAAAGAGGCGCCGCCCGGCCTCGAGGGAAGCGAACCGGGGGGCGGCGGAGCCGTGACAGTGCGCCAATCGAAGCGGCGGTGCCCGCCGAGGACTGATGATGATGAAGAGGGGAAGTGAGGAGGTGAGGGTGGTACTCGGACCCTCCTGGCGGGCGATTGGGGCGTGGCGGTGGTGACGGGAGAAGCGCCGGTTGCGTCTTCTTCCTCATCGGCGGCCAGTCTGGCTGTCGCCGTATCCGAGGCGGTGCCGTTGGCCGTGTGACGAGCCCGGCGAGTCGGCCGGTGCAAAGGCAAAGAGAAGGGGACTTTGCCATAGCCAAACTGACCTGGACGGATGGCTGATGACCTGAAGACAAAAGGTCAGAAAAACCCGGTTCTCAAAAACGAAGCGATAACGCTAACGTCAACATTATTGTTTTGATTTTCGAAAATATTTTTAGCAACGGTGTCATAACACATGCATCACATTCATTACGCTCGCAGAAAAGCTTCCAATATTCGCGATATCAATAATAACGGTGTAGCGCCAGCATAAAATGAAATGAAAAAAAAAACTGGGACCGGAAATCTGATTTGATTCACATAATACAGACGTTCCCCTACTTACGAACATTGGACTTACGAACAACGACCATTTTTGCAGTTACGTGGAAAAATGTTCAGACAGCCTTAAACATACAGTAAAGTCTCGTTATATCGATATCGGATATATCGATAGTCCCGGTTATATCGATACTATTTCTATGCACGCACGGAGAAAATTACATGCAAACAGGGTCGGATATATCGATAGTCCCGGTTATATCGATATTTTTTCGGACTCCCTTGAATATCGATATAACGAGACTTTACTGTACTTATATAAACCTTAAAGGACAACCGACACCTCCTCTTTAATCGATTGCAAACATGTATGCTTTCCTCTTCAGAACTATTTGAATCATATTCATAACTGGATGAGTAACAAGAAAGCATCGTCTCCGCATCTGAACTCTCTGAAGCCATTGTTTTGATTCTGGAGCAAAGCAGTGTGTGACCAATAGTGACGTCACAAACTGGGGGGCGGGACTTTCTGAATCTGCCCAGTTCCGAGCTCATTTTGTGGCAGTTTTGGGACACTAAGTCATTTTTATTTATGTTTTGCATTTGACTAAAAATATCAGCCCGTGTGTTTTGGGTATTTTAGATGCTATAAAATGTTTTCCTGATGTCAGTTAGGAAACAAAATCGGTTGTCCTTTAAACATACTTATAGCAGCCTGAAACATACATTCCATACAAAATATAGCAGCATTGAAGCAACTTACGAACAAATTCAACTTACGAACGACCGTTCGGAACGCATTTCATTCGTAAATTGGGGAGCGTCTGTATATCACATTGTAATATGGTAATAATATACAGTAAAGTCTCGTTATATCGATATTCTCGGGAGTCGGAAAAAATATCGATATAACCAGACTATCGATATATCCGATCCTGCGGCATGTAAACTTTCTCCTTGCGTTCATAGAAATAGTATCGTAATAAGCAGTACTATCGATATAACCGATATCGATATAACAAGACTTTACTGTAGTTGTAACATAATTCAGCGTCTGAGCAGGGTATCGCTTCGCTTTGGTGACCCAAAACTTAACAAACGCTCCATTAAGCCAAAAATAAAGTCCCAAAAAGTCTCTGAGATCCTTTTGAGTGTATAGTAATTCCTCGTTTTAGCGGGTTAATGGGGACCAAGTGAACCGCAGAGTAGCGAGGGATCACTGTAGTTGAAAAATCATGGCTTCTATTGTGTGCCTCGTTGCTCATTTTGGGAGACATTGAGTTAAAGTCAGACCGGACCGGAAGATGGTAAATTCCATCCATTCCAGAGCGCTGATGCTATATACAAGCTAATGCTAATTTTATTTAATGCAAGTCAATTTGGTGGAAGGGTTGCAGAGCAACGGTAAGGTCCGATTTTGCATTTAGTCAAATCCGCATTTGTACACTACCCCCTCCAAAAAAGTGTCGGCTCACCTCCTGACAGGAAAACCTTCCCGAGTGGCGCCGGCGGACCTCCTGCCTCCTCCTCCCGCCCGCACCGTCGTGGGTCCGACGGGCCTCCTGACGGTGCGCTGCTGCTGTTGCTCGTAGGCCCGCGACGGCGCTCGGTAAGGTGGTCGGTACACGGACACTCGGTTCCCACTGGCGGGAGGGTATTCGGCTTGGTGGAAAGCCGCCCCCGGATGGTCGCTTCCGGCCGGTGTATTCCGGTAAAGCGACAACCCCTGGTTGGGATCAGGGGCCCGGTGATGGGGTGGGAGTTGGTGGGATGGGTGGAGGGAATGCCCGCCACCGCCACTCGGGAGGTACCCGCCCCAGTTGGTTGACGGGTAGGAGACGGGGGGTGGGGTTGGAGGGGGCGGTAGACACTTCCTGCTTCTCTGCGACACACCCACGCCGCATGACTGGGAGCAAGAGGACCACTCCGCCCACACGGACCACACCCCTTCCACAGGCTCCGCCTCTAACGCTTGCCTGGACCTCCGTCCGGATACCTAAAACACATATTAGGCGGTAAGGCGAATTTATTTAAGTGCCGCACTGATGACCTGAGAGAAATCGAGAATCAACAAGCAAACAATATTTTGCACCCGTAATAACCCCGATGGACAATTGAGTCTTCAAAAGATCGGACTTTCAGGATTTTATTATGTGGGCGGAGCCACTGACGCCAATGTGATAATTAACCGAATTCCCGTGTTTGCACATTTTTCCACATTACGAGCAAAATGAAACCGGATCTTGCTCGACCAGAAATCATTTGTGCAATGTTGTCGCTATGCTAACGAAAGCTAACATTGGCCAAAGACTTCTACCGTCGACACTTATTGCGCAATCAGAGCAAGTCAACAGGCGGTAGATAGATAGCGCATATTTTCACCATGCACAAAAACCATCTTTGTCATGCCCGAGTCAAACACGTGATGACATATCATCGCAGCAAAGATGTTTATAGTTGCTGTTTACACTTCAAACGTGTTGCAGCAAGCGAGAAAAAGTGGCAAAGTGCTGACGTTTGTCTTAGTGAGTTAGTGAGCCCCCCCCCCCCCCCCCCCAACCACCTCAAAAAATGTTTTGGACGTACTGTACATGCAAAGGAAGTGTGAGTGTGTGCGTTTTGCTCCGCTACAAAAAAATAGTTTTTTTTGTCAATGGTATTTTCTACTGTTGTTAGCATTAAGCTAAGCAAAGCTATCTGATTTTTATGAAGGCTTAAAGGACAACCGACGTCACTTTTTTGTTTACTAACTGACATCAGAAAAACGTTTTATAGCATCTAAAATACCCAAAACAGCCAGTATTATATTTTTATTCAAATGCAAAACACCAATAAAAATGACTTAGTGTCCAAAATCTGCAAAAAAAATTGAGCTGCGAATTGGGCATTTTCCGAAAGTCCCGCCCCCAGTTCGCAACGTCACGCCAAGACGTCTTGCCTTGCTGGAGAATCAAAACAATGGCTTCAGATTCGGAGAATATGCTTTCTTGTTACACATCCAGTTATGAATATGATTCAAATAGTTCTGAAGAGGAAAGCATACATGTTTGCAATCGATTAAATAATTTATTCCGTGCCATTTTGAGGCAACATTGGGGGGAAATGTCTCACCCAAAAAGAGGCAGAAAATGGCCACTGACCCCTTGTGAGGAATGAATCAGCCCGTTTCCACAGGCTGATAAATTCCTTATATGGAGCTTGGACGCTCTCTTCTGGCTCTTTCTGGTGCAACAGGAGGTTTTCAGACCAAACAAGCATTGACGTGATGGAAGGACTGCTACAATGCGTCCTTTTTTTTTCAGTCAAGGGGTGTTCCTTCAGTGACGTCACGTACGGACTCATCACCAACTCAAAAACAAGACTTCCGGAATATTCAGCACGAGTCTTAAAACGTAAAATATAGCTATATGCGGTGGTTTGTAAAATACGCTCAGTAGAAGTCATTTGAAGCCATTTTACAAATTATGGACACAACTTGTACGGAGACGTCGGTTGTCCTTTAGAAAAGTCGACAATTTGCTTTCTTTTATTTTACCCCAAATCGTTTTGACACGACAATATCAAAAGTCCATCAAAAACGACCAGCAGGAGAAATGTCCACATTTTGCCAAACCTCCGGAAGCGTTTAGGTGGGTGGCAAGAGGCCAGCTGTCCCAATACTTTTGTCCAGACGTGATCCTCGAGGCTCGCGAGTTTCCTTCCTTCTCACGCCAAAATGTAAATCCTCAAAGCGCGCAAGATCGGAGAGGGGGAGGGGAGGATTTGAGACACCTGCCAAGCACACAGCTTGACAGCAGATGGATGACGGGTGCGCGCATCGTCTGTTATGATGTGTATTAATAATAATAATCATAATCATCATCATCATAATAATACATTTCATTTATAAGCGCCTTTTAAAAGTCTCAAGGTCACTTAACAGTTAGGTTTTTTTGTGGTTTTACATTAGGTAATTTATTATTATTTCATGTTATTATTATTTTATTTTATAATAATAATAATTATTATTATGTTATTTTTCTTATTATTTTATTATTATTTATTAATTTTTTATTAGTTTGTTTATTCTTTCATTTATCCATTTGTTTATGTATTCATTTATTTGTTCATTTATTTTATTTATTTATTGAATGGATGTATTGTATATGTATTTATTTATTGATCAGAATCCTCTTTATTGCCAAGTATGTAGAACATGCAAGGAACTTGTCATCATAAAAAAATTGCAAATAAATTATTATAAGAGGATGCACAAAACCGGGTTAGATGTAGGACATTGTTCCATTATATGTATATTATTATTATTATTCTTTTATTTTATTATTACTGTTATTGTATTGTTTATTTATTTATTTATTTATTTGTTTATTTAGTTAGTTATCTGTTTGTTTGTTTATTTATTTATTTATTCATTCATCCATGTTAGTTCATTGATAATAATAATACATTTAATTTCAAGCGCCTTTCAAAACACCAAAGGACACTTTACAATAAAAACAATAAAACAAAGCACATAACAATAAAACCACAAGTAAAATGATAAATAATAAAATAGCAGATTGAACTAGACATTGAAAGCAATTTTAAGCAGATGGGTTTTTAGGCGGGACTTGAAAATAGGGAGGGAGTCAATATTACAGATGTTGGGTGAAAGTGAATTCCAGAGTTTGGGAGCAGAGTGGCTGAAAGCTCTGCATCCCATCGTGGTGAAACGGGCAGAGGGCACATAGAGGTGAAGCGCGGATGAGGGAGAGGGAACGGAGATTTATTCATTTAATGTCTATCTATCTATCCATCTATCTAGCTGTATCATCTTTATTGGCCAAGTATGTAAAACATACACGGAATTTGTCTCCGGTAGAATACGCTGCACTAGTATCATCATCAAAAAAATTGCAGAGAGGCACTATACAGTTCTATTTGGGTTACTGTTTAGAGAGCTAATGGCCACGGGGGAAGAAGCTGTTTAAAAGTCTGCTGGATTTGAATTGGTAGCGCCTGCCTGAGGGGAGTCTCAGGAAAAGGTGGTGGGCAGGGTGCGGAGGGTCCAGTAGGATTTTTTTTTTTCCACGCCCTTGTTTCGATTCTTGCAATGTGCAAAGTCCTCGAGAGTAGGTAAGGGCGTGCTCGCTAGCCTGCTTCATAGCGTTAAAGTCAAGACATGCTGGAATGCAAATGACAGGTTTGAGGTAAAAATGGCGGGAGGGAGGACAAGGAGAGCGAAAGGAGGAAGAGGGACGGGGGTGGGGGTGGGGGGTCAAAGCGGACAGGCCTAATGACTGTGTGTGTGCGAATGAGTGACATCAAACACACAGCTGCCACATAGCTGGAGCATTAATGAGGAGTGCTCGGTGACCCTGATGGAGGGCAGCGGTGACCTCCCGCTACTTGTTACTGTTTCGACTCCTCCCAACCCCTCGACCGCCAGACCTGTAGCCCACCGGTCTTTTTTTTTTTTAACTCAATGATCACAAAGGCGTCACTGTGGCTCCTTGACAGCTACGGGCCCCCACTACAGGGAAAAAAAACGGATTAATGACTCACAAAGTCATATATGGTCGGCTAAATCATGAGCTAGCCTGCGTGGGCAGGTCGCTCGATATACTTCGTCAAGTGCCAGAATTCAAAGGGGCGCAACAAAGACAACTAAAATGTCCGATTCGGGGTTTTGACAAAAGTTTGGTCAAAGACGATGACATTTTGACCATTTGGATGATGATTAAGTCTATTTTTTTTTTAACTCATTCAAGGCCATGATCAAATTGATTCGGGAATTGAAAAGCGTGAGGTGGAGCGCCATTCCGAAATGTATTCGGGTTTCGGTTTTTCTTGCGAGGGGTGCCGATAAAGCGCTGGTCAGACCTTTCGCAATGTTTTTAACTTCCACGAGAGGGCAGCATTTGGCTTTTGTCCATTTTAGCGCTTTGCTACAGGGTCAACTATTGTCAAAGCGCTATATAAATCAATATGTATGTATTGCATTGTAATTTTTACATCCACCCCTATTTCAAGCTCAGATAACTCCAGACCCATATAATTTAGGATTTAACTCTTTTTTTTTCTGATGAAAGAAGAGAGTCTAAGATTTTTAACGCTGTATTGAATGTTTTTGTCTTTCTGACAAAAAAATTATTGATTCTTGTGATAATTGATTAGTTGACAATGGATTAATTCTGATGGCTATCTACTAGCTGGTTAGCTAGCTTTCTATCTGTGTATTTTAGTGACATTCATTGTATTAGCGAACTATCTAGCTAGCTAGCTATATGGCTATCTAGGTGGGCATCTATCTGGCGAGCTATCTGTTGGCTATCTATTAGCTATCTACTAGCTGGCTAGCTTTCTATTTACTTCCGCGTTGAGTGAACGCTGGCGCGTGTGGCTGCCGCTGCTCATCCCCAGAAAAGCTTATCCTGTGACTCTAAAGTGACCTTGAGAGTTTTGAAAGGCGCTTAGAAATAAAATGTATTATTATTAATTGTTAAGCAGCTAATCGGGTATTGATCATATCTCAAGTCATCTTTCCCCATTGAAATACATGGTCATAGCATTATTCCGTTTCAGCCGAAAACCCCATTCAAAAAAAAAAAAAGCAGAAATATTTTGAAAATGAATATTTCCATGAGGAAAAATCAGCAATGTGAGATATTGTTTCTTAAAAAAACTATTTTGAATTCTTTGTCGAGGACAAAGAAGATATGTACGTGAGTATTGTTATATTATTTTCCTGCTTCTTCGTTGACACTTTGACTAAGTCAATTGTGATTCAAAACAACCCGACAGTGCCTCCAAAGTTTTTTTCACAGCTAGGGGTCACCCTTTTTCCGTCGCAATGACCCCGGCGGTCTCCACCCCCCCCCCCCCCCCCGCCATTATGGGATGGCGAAACAAGTGTGAAGCACCCGTTTTGATGGCTTCACCTTTCACCTCGCCGGCAAGGAGTCAATGAAAGCAGCGTGTGAGGAGATCATGACTCACCTTCCTCTTGGACGGTTTTGTCACAGAGGTCGCGACCTCCACAAAAGCCCACAGCGCAAACAGCCTGCGGGGAGAAAGAAGAGCAAAAGCGGAAGCTTTAAGAGATGGAAAATGTGTTTCGTTTTTAGTCATGATGGCACATGGCATGCTTTTCTCCGCAATGCAAAACAGCCGGTGGCAGGCCGTCAGGGCCTGCAAGGCCTTCTCTGCTGGCCTAAAAATATCTGCATCACAGACAAATTAATTATTCTAAATTGTCTTTCAGCTTCCTTTCACAACTTTTCCCCTGTTGCGCTGCTTCCAGACGTATGTTTTCGTATTTAAGCATTTAACCACATTTCGGACATCACATTTCGGACATCATTTGTTACCAGGGTCAAAAAATCTTCTTGGACGCCTTCACAATCTGTTCTGCAGGCTCTGGAGCATAAGAATCAATGGCGATGAAACAGTTGCTTTGACCAACCGGAGTTAGAGTCGGAAACCCAAGGCCTGTTCTGCGTTGGTAACGTCAGAGTTGTCACAAATTATAATTGGCTAGTCACATGAATGGCTGGACACTAGCCAATCATAATTTGGAAAACTGCTCTGATCACACGCCGCTAGTGACAAGCGCATACTGGCCAGAGCTAGCACACTTTATCGGTCACGAACTGCATTAGCAAATATATTTTTGTGTTGATTTAATAGCAGTTTTGTCAACCCGCAATGTCGGAAGGAGGAGAAGAAATTTGGGTGGAGATTTATTGTTAAAGCCATTTGAAGACGGACTTTTAAAGAAAACGATGGACATCATTAAGAAAGGCCAGTCAGTTATTTCCTGGGTAATAGTACCCTCTAGTGGACTTTACACCACACTTTTTTCAGTCTGGTTTGATTCAGACATAGCACTACTGAAGGCCTAGCAATGAAATTCACGGGCCGCCACTGCATTTACATGACCTTTTCCAAGCCCATCATTGCAACGCTTAATTTTTGGCATCACCGAAAAACACCACAATTTCAATGACAACGAAAGCAGGTGTACTATGAGTGGGAGGGGGGGGCTTTGTCAAAGTGGATGGAAATAGGAAAAGTTCCAAATAAGTCAGTGTTGGCACAAAACTGAAAAAAGGCAGGAAAAAGCCTCATAGAAGTGAGGTAAGTTCATTTGGGGGATGGGGTGGGGGGCAGCCAATTGATTCATATCTCAAGGCGCTGCTTTATTTCGTTGAAGCTTGGCTTCTTAAGCACAGACGTATAAATGCAAAATGGAGTTTATTTAAACGTTAGTATCAAGTTGCATGAAAGTGGTTTTTACGCTTTCAAACTATTTTAAAATAACTTTTTTGGGGGGCGGACAGAGGGGCAGGTTTTGTGTCTCCTTCCAAGTAGTTGACCTGCCTTTTGAGCCAATTTGGCCTCCTCCGATATTTTTATTGACTTTTTGTTCCCGCAAATGTGGTTTTTCAGCTTTGCATCGCTTTATTTTTGGACCCCCATTTCCGTCACTTGCTAAGCACGGTTCGACTCCGTTTGACCTGTTTAAAAAAAAAATCGAAAAGTATTCCCGTTCGAAGACAAGCCGCTAAACAGTGTGGACAAGCAAGTGTCTCAGCCCCCCAAAAAAACGACAACCACGAGCATAACCGCGGCGTTCATCCCGCAAGCCACACATCAGTCCGGCTAATTACTGGTGTGGTGTACCGCTTTCTGCCTCCCTCTCGGAGACTGTACCCCCCCGCCACCCCCTTATCCAAAAAAAGACACACACAACGAGCGACTGACAAAAGGGGTCCGCGGTATAAGAGAGGCACCGAGGCCGAAGTAAAGACCCCCCGCGACGAATTCGGCGTTTCTGTGACACATTGTTCCAACCTTCTCACTGTGGTAACTTCACGGCGTCCATTTTAACGGCAAAAGAAGCGCTCCTAACGCCGCCACCGCGCACACATATGCATGAAAAGTTTACCCAAAAATCAATGTCGCATTTCCGGGTGAGTTACATTTACGTACCTGGAGACAGAAACGAGCCGCATGCTCCACCGACGCCGCAAGCGACGATTAATCCAATTTGGGGGATCGATTATTGGAGCAATGGGGGGTTGGGGGGGGGTGAAGCAAACAATGAGTCAAGTGTCCAACTTGTTGTCTTTCCCTCTTCACTCTCGCTTCCTCTGGCGTACGCGTGTCCCCTTTTCCTCCTGTCACTGCTCTGCCTTGCTTGCTCGCCCGCCAACGTGCAAAGTGGGAAGTCTCCCGCCCCCCACTACCCACTTTACCCCTATCGAACGCACACACACTCGACCAGACCACTTCACCCGCCCTCCCTACACCTTTCCGAAAAAAGTTCTCCCTCTCTCACAAACCTTTTCCCCCCCCTTCGTCCTGACTAATCCGGATGGCCAAAAACAAATCAAATTTCGACGATAAACTTTTTGTCCCTGACACATCAGCGTATGTTTTACGTGAAAATAGATGTTACCACACGTCCTAGCATTTTTTCCCTGTCCCGGTACTAAAAGGGTGCTACAGTAATCCCTCGTTTTTCGCGATTTATGGGTTACCTGGAGCACCCGCGATAGACGAAAATCCGCGAAGTAGAGTTATATAATAATAACCAACGTGGTAAAACAGATTGCTAGGGCGGGGCTGAGAAGATGCACAGCCAATCTACATGGCTGCAAACCATGAGATATAGTGTTGTTATTGGGTGACGTCAGCAGTGGGAACCAATCAAGCTACAGCCATGTATAAAACCTGGGTCATTCTGCATTTTTAAAAATTCTGAACATTTTTTTTCCCTTGAAAAAATAACATCCACGGTGCAATAAACCACGATAAGTGAACCGCCAAGTACCAACTGTTTTTCTACTTCTTTCATTCCTTTCATCTTGCTTTTATAACTTTGCTGCTGTGAAATGTAAATTTCTCCACTTCGAGAGTAATAAAGGTAAATCCAATGCACACATGTTACTTCCTGGTTTGAAAATAACCACAAAATTAAATATTTTGTTTAAAAAAAGGTTCGGAATTGCGGAAAGCATCATATCACATGAATGTATATTATTATAATAATAATAATTATTATTATTATTATTATTATTATTATCATTTGCTAGCTATTTGCTATCTGGCTTGCTAGCTAGCTAGCTATCTATTCACTATCTAGCCGGCTGGCTATCTAGCTAGGTATCTGTTCGCTATCGATTGGCTAGCTAGCTTTCTATCTATTTGAGTTACTTCCGGGTTGAGTTGCATGTGGCTGCCGCTGCTCACCCGCAGAAAAACTTATCCTGAAAAGTGACCTTGAGAGTTTTGAAAGCCGCTTGAAAATGAAATGTATTATTATTATTATTATTATTATTATTATTATTATTATTATTATTATTATTATTATATCATAA
Source organism: Hippocampus bargibanti (assembly GCF_051943395.1). Taxonomy (NCBI): domain Eukaryota; kingdom Metazoa; phylum Chordata; class Actinopteri; order Syngnathiformes; family Syngnathidae; genus Hippocampus; species Hippocampus bargibanti. Next base: position 26,340,114 of record NC_142739.1, on the reverse strand, counting down.
TATATGTATGCACTTTTAGTTAACTCATTCACTGCCATCTTTGAATTTATTCGGGAATTGAAAATATGACGTAGAGCACCATTCCCGAATTTGTTCGAGTTTTTTTTGTGTTTGGGTAACGATAAAGCGCTGGCCGTTGCCCCTGTGCATTTCCCTTTTTTCCATGTTAGCGCTTTGTTCCAGCTTCAGCTGTTGTTAAAAGCGCTATATCAACCAATATGTATTTATTGCATTGTATTTTGTAGAGCCGCCCCCATTTCAAGCTCATATAACTCCAGACCCATCTAATTTAGGAATTAACTTTTTTTTCTGATAAAAAAAGAGAGTCTAAGGTTTCTTACACTGCATTGAATGTTTATATAATCCTAAAACTCAATATTCTGTGGGTCTTGTGACAATGACAAAAACCCTGGCACTGGAGCGGACACATTTTTCTCTCAAAATATGACGCGGGCGGGACTTCAATCAGCTATTTCAAGCAATGGAGGGGGTGGGAGGGGCCTGGATTACGAGATATTATTTACGTCCATGACGGGTGGCTATAAACTTGTGAGCACAATTGCATGTGCGGTGGCAGAGAAGAAGGGGATAATAAAAGTGTCTGATGGCACACACATTAGCACGCGCGCACATTAGCACGCACGTGCGTAACGCTCGGCGGGTCCTGCCTCAGTTATCATAACTCTCCGGAGATCTCCGTCTCATCCGATGAACGTTCCATTGTGCTGGGTCACACTGATGGCCGCCCGTCATCCGCTCTCGGTCGGAAGCGGCATCTGTACACAAAAAAGTATTATGGGATGTCGCAGGGCCAGTATAAACATGAATGTTCTGTAACAGATCCACCAAGGAGGGGCGGATACTCCCGCAGCATCACTTCCACAACGACAGATAAACTGGAAATAGTTTGTCGGGGGAGACTCCCGATATTCCCAATGGTCGACGTGCCCACTATCCGAACAACATATTGATTAAAAAAAAACGTTAAATTTGATTTTCCCTTTGGAAATAGGAACATTAACTGCCAGACGATCTGCCAAAAAAAATGTGTCCACTCCAGTGCCAGGGTTTTTGTCATTTTCAATCAAATTGCAGGACCCAAAGAATATTGACTTTTAGGACGACAAACATTCAACGCAGCATAAGAAACCTTAGACGCTCTTCTTCCATCAGTAAGAAAGAGTTAATTCCAAAGTAATATGGTTCTGGAGTTATCTGAGCGTGAAATGGGGGCAGCTGTCCAAAATACAATACGAATATTAATTTATATAGCGCTTCAACAAGAGCTTAAGCTGTAACAAAGCGCTATCATTGATGTATTGATTTATTATTATGTATTCATAACTTTGCTGCTG